>NC_065516.1:37032112-37039070 GCF_006386435.1 Epinephelus moara | reverse complement strand
AGTATAGCATGTCGTCCAAAATCATGAAAAAAACATGACGTACTTTTGTATGTTAGAGTATGACTTTTCTTTTTTCAATATGAAATATGTCATGCTATTGTCTTACATTTTATGGCATGTTTTATTTCATATCATGTCATGACATTTTCATGAAACTGTTTCAGACATAATTTACATTGACATATTATGAATGTTTATTTAAGATACTATACCATGACATTTTTCATAATGTTAGGTATCCCTACCTGTCTTAGATATATTTTTTCTATTCTCTTACACTGATTATTATTGGTAAATGACACGCTACACAATGCCTGGAATGCTCTCAGCTGGCTGGTCCTGTCTGGAACGGGTAAAATCCAAGTAGCAACCTCTGGGGATTAAAAATTAAGCCAGCACAAGTTCCTCTATTCTCCACTTGAGGCTGCCTCCAGAAGTGAATCAATCCCCACGGACCCAAAACTGCCAAAGCTTCCAACAGAGGTGTTTACATGTTTACAGCCTGGTACAAAAAAAGTTTCAGTCTCTTTGTTAATTTCCTTTATTATCAAAAATGTACAGGGGGTTAAACTTTAAATAACTCTCCTGTTTACATTTCATTACGGCTTTAAGTGACGCAAAATTAAGGCTGCGTTCACTGTGAGCGACAGGCTGGTTTCAGATAGTGTCTTCAGGTTCTCAGGTTCAGATCCACTCCTTCCTCCTCCAATGGCTCCAAAAATCAATATAGTGACGGTGCCAGAGTCAAGGCTTAAAATGGGAGTCCACTAACCAACGGCTGATGTCACAGTAGCTGCATACATTATATTATTCAGTCTACAGTAAAATATAGCTAACTAATATAAAAACTGAAAAAACTAAATTGCTAACTGAACAGACGATCTTGTTGACCACCACTTACCTTGGTGTGAACAATGACGCGTGGCACTCTCATCACTCTGAGAGAAGAGGAAGCTCCGTGAGGTCTGCAGTAACTTTATGATGCCAGTTATCAACGAAACACCCAGCAATGTTATGCTACATGGCTGCTTTGGTTACAGCCAGTGGGGAAAGAAATACTCTGATCTTTTATTTGAGCAGGCCAAAAAGTAGCAACACCTCAGCTCAGATAAACTCTGTTGCAAGTACTGCAGTCAAAATTTGACTCATGTAAAAGTACAAAGTATTAGTATCAAAATATACTTCAAGTACAAAAAGTAAAAGTACTCATCATGCAGACTGGCTCATTCCAGAATAAAGGAAATACACAATGTATATTATGCACTGCACTATCCACACTGACCATGCTGTACACTGTGTTCATACTATACCACCAGCTGATTATTTTGTATAATGGTCTACTATGTGTATCAATACTTATACCTGCACTGCCTACTGTAACCACTGCACATACTGTCCATACTGCAGCATATTCATACACACATATCTCCTCACTGTTTATTCCACAGTCTATTCATTCTTTTTTTTATGCACTTCAGATCAGATGCTGTTGTGTAGTTTAATCTAAAGTAATATATCATATCATTTTGCATCAGTATTCTGAATCTGTAAATTAAGTAAAGCTGTTAGGCAAATATATCTCCCTGTGATATGAAGTGTAGTAGAAGTATAAAGGAGCTATATATGGAAACACTAATTTCAAGTACATCAAAACTTAACTGAAGTGCAGCACTGGAGTAAATGTACTTAGTTATTTTCCTCTGTGACCTGTGAGGAGTTTAAGTTGTTTATTACATCTTTATTTTTTATGTCACAGAATCTCACAGATCAGAAATTTAGTCACACTGAAATCATAATAGATCAAAACTTATCCAGGCAGTTGTTGAACATCATCAAGAAGTCACTCATCGATGCTCCAAGCTGCTAAAATTCAACTGGCTATTGCATTTCAGTAAGTACATTTCAACCAATTATCTTCTTTAAACTGATGTGACAAAACTTAATTCAAACATAAAAACAAAAAGAAAAAAAGAAGAGCACATTATGCAAGTCAGATCCCATGATTAAAATCCTCAACAGTAAAAGGTAAAGAATAAATCCTGAACTCATATGGAAGGACATTCAGTTCAGTTCAGACGTTACTGGGTGCAGCTGTACCCACTTCATACCTTACATCCAACATTCAGACGCTCAGAGACACAGGTCAACATGGCTCCATAGATCAATACCAGGTGACAATGGGCAGCAGTAAATAAAGTGAGACATTCTTTCTAAACTCCAGGTGCTCGCTGGTCGGCATATCATTCTGAGGAGAGGGCCTGTTTTGGGAGGCATGTGGAACATTCATATTACATGGCCTGTCCTTCTCATTTGGTGCAGTAATGGTAGTGGCAACACTGTTCATGTTTGCTTCCTCTGAAACACTGATTTTATTGTGCCTGTAGTGATGTCTCACAGACACCACTGATGGTAGGACTCCATGATTCCATTACCCAGACACTGAATATTGCTGAGTGCTGTGTTTCAGCACCGTACCATTGTCAGCTTGTTGTTGACTGTGAAGTCAACCCTCTGTTAAAGTAGCGTTACGTTAGCTATCTAAATAACATTCATGTCAAGATGTTGTTGTCATTAAAAAAAAAAGCTGTGAGCGCTTGTTTTTATGAAGCGCTGGGATGAGGCATGACCCAGCACCAAGAAAAACACTCTGTAAACACAGGCCCTTAGATGAAAATTGAAGGGACACCTTAGCCCTAAGTAGTTTTATGCAGCCAGGTTCAGGTTCATAATCTTCACTTGAAATCTTTCTCAATGTTTTTTTAAATGATTATTTTCACATCTATCTGATGCGCCAGCTGCTTCTTCTTTGTCCATCAGTGAAGTTCTGCCTCCATCTAGTGGCTGAATGACAGAACAACACCCCTTTCTCCCTCTTAACTCAATCACTTTCAGAGTGAAAGTCCACTTATTAAAACCTTTCATTCAAAGATGACAATAAGTAATGTGAAACAGTCAGCTCTTACAGAGATTCATCATCACACTCCTCAGTTTCTTGTTTTTGCTTCAGCTTAATTTCNTGTCCTCTGCTGGGACGTTGTCCTCTGCTGGGACGCTGTACTCTGCTGGGACGCTGTACTCTGCTGGGACATTGTCCTCTGCTGGGACGTTGTCCTCTGCTGGGACGCTGTACTCTGCTGGGACGCTGTCCTCTGCTGGGACGCTGTACTCTGCTGGGACGTTGTCCTCTGCTGGGACGCTGTACTCTGCTGGGACGCTGTACTCTGCTGGGGCGCTGTACTCTGCTGGGACGCTGTACTCTGCTGGGACGTTGTCCTCTGCTGGGACACTGTACTCTGCTGGGACGCTGTCCTCTGCTGGGACGCTGTACTCTGCTGGGACGCTGTCCTCTGCTGGGACGCTGTACTCTGCTGGGACGCTGTGCTCTGCGGAATTTCCCTTCTTGAACCTGGAAGATAAGCGAGGAAAAGACATTTATATAATAACCAATAATCACTAACACATGTGGCTGCGTATCACCAGTGACTTCCTGATTTGATTTAATCTGATGAAGGATATTTCAGCTACAATAACAATACTGCTTGAATATGAAAGCGACTCTGAGAAAACTAATGTTGTAAATTACACAAGAAAATGTATTTTTTTTAGAAGAATGAATTCAGAATAGAGTTCAAATATAATATTTTCATGATGACTAAATATTTCTCGAGCAGCAGCAGTAATGTTTACAACAGCAAAGTCACTATATACATTTAATGATATCTCACTGGAAACAAATCTGAAATGTCAACACCATAACAGGCCTCACAATACTGAGTGAAGTTTACAAAGGATGAAGAACACAGACATGAGCCAGTATCTGTAATTCCCCCTGTCCTCCGTCCTCCTCCCTCTGCTGCTCAGGTGATTCACTACCTGCAGGTAACGCTGGTCAGTTTTCAGATACGTGGCAAACCTGTTAGGTTTTAGTTGAAATGAGGACCCAAAGTCAGAGCAGTGGGCAGGTGGATTTGGATCAAAAGGCAGGTAACTGAAAGTCCAACAGAAAGAGGAACCAAAACTAAACTAAAAGCCAACTGAGATGAACACAAGAGAGCAGACAGGAGACAGAGCAGAGGCTCCATGATCACGGGGATGAACTGACGGCGGAAACACTGGGCTTTAAATACACAAGGGCTGATTACTTACTACACACAAGTGAGTGAAACAAGACACAGGTAAAACACATGAGGTCATCCACAAAGGCCAGAAAACAAAAATAAAACAGGAAGTGGACACAAACACATGAACATTAACTTGACAGAAAACAGGCGGCAAACAGACAAAGGCAGGAAGTGAACACAACATGACTCATGAGGAGAGAACCACTGCCTGCACCCTGTCCCTACCCACCTCCACTCTGTCTCCACGCTCACGCCACGTGTCACGTATCCACTACACAGAGTGCCGTCCCAAACCGACTAGCAACATGAATCCAATAAAAGTGAGACAAAGAGATATAAAGAACATAAAATGGAAGTAACTTCACTTTACTCCATGGTTACCAAACATAACAACAGCTCCTTTACCTCCTCAGAGAGGGAGGAGTGTCCCACAGTTTGCTGCTGTATTTACATCCTACACCTTGATGTAGGAGCTTCATTCAGCTGTGAAGGAGACACTGACACTCCGAGACAGAGTGGGAGTGGGTAGGGTCCAGATTTGAAAGGCCCAACCTACAAAACAAATCAGGAAACAGACTGAAGATGGATGAATATCTCAAACAAGGAAAAACCCCATTGGCTTTCTGACGAGGGAACCAGGGCGACGCTAACTTCAGGGTCAGCCAACAGAAAAACGTTGTAAAGATGTTGTCTGTATCTCTGTATCTATCTCTCTGTATCTCTGTATCTATCTCTCTGTATCTCTGTATCTATCTCTCTGTATCTATCTCTCTGCTTCCACACAGTCACCAGGGTCTGTCTAATGCTTCATCATCTGCTCATGTGTATCTGAACAGGTTGAACACTGCAGGAAGTGACAGGGTCAGAGCTAAGATGCCAAACACCAGTTAAACCATTTCACATGAAGAGAACAACTGAGCTGAAGTGGAGCACCTCTGTGACCAAACATCTTCTTTCTTCCTGGTTTTTAATATTGTTTGATTGAAAGGTTCCAGTCACAGTTTGTAAAATGCCTTCACTTTGCTTTCTTCAATACAACCAAAAGACACTCCCATTTCTAAGGACATTTAGGCTTAAGGCCCAGACACACCAGACCCACATCAAAGAACTAGCAGTGATGAAGGTTGACTGTTGTGCCGCCTCCTGTCACCCGTTTCTCGTTCAGAAGGTTGCACTTGAACACACCACAAAGACTACAGCCAATGGCCAACCAGCATGTACGCTCTGCACCTGCGTCAGAGGAAATAATTCTCCATAGCAGCAGGTGGTGGTTATCTCTATACGTCATTCAAAAAGGGAAACAGGAAGACCACCAGAATGGAGTCCACATGCTTGTTAGCCAGATAACACACGAACAACACAACCTGGTGTTGCAAGAACAGATCATATTTACCATGCACTAGTGAACACAGATGAGAACTTAAGTCAGTGCACCTAAAATAAAGAAACAATTAGCCACATTTTAGCACCCAGCTCGCACATTAGCCATGATAGCTAGAAAAAAGAAAACTTAGCGAGATGGCTAATTGTTACTCTCAGTTTTCAGGTGATTTGCCAATCTCGCTGTGGATTTGTGACATAGAGTTTCCTTTGGCATATCTGGCACTCGACTGTCTCATCTCCGCACATTTTGAAACTGACATTTCTGTGACTTGCTAGAGTGTCAGTGAGCCTGTCTTGTGTGGTCAAATTGTCCCTGTTTCAGTAGTGCTGGACTGCTGGTGACTGACGTTAAAGAGTGAGGTGGAGTCACAAAACTATCACTAAGTACAAATGTCCTAGAATAAATACAGATAATTAATGTTGATGCCTAATGAATAATTTTGGATAACTTTCTATATTTATGGGATTTTTTGGGTAATGCATACACATAAATATATAACCCCTCTCACCCCTCCATGAGGGTGGTGGTGTGTTTTCCTCATGTTTGGGTCCTCTACCAGAGGCCTGGGAGTCTGAGGGTTCTGTGCAGTATCTTAGCTGTTCCTAGGACTGCACTCATCTGGACAGAGACCTCATGTGTTGAACCTGGAATCTGCTGGAGCCACTCTCCCAGTGCTCCCATTATTAGGCATTTGAATACTGATTTTGAGGCTAATTACCATGGCAACAATCAAAGTATTTGGTTCAGACCTAGACCTCCTGCACCAACGGGTTCTGCCATCTCAGACGTCGATTCAACATGCTGAATCTGCCAAAAAAAAAAAAAAAAAAAAAAAAAAGCCAATAAGGGCCATCGCAGGCCAACAGCGCAGGAAGCACTGCAATAACCAGGCCAACTGACACTCAGTGACGGCCCCACATCGACCAACGGCCGACCGTCAGCTACATGTGTCAGGACCTTTAGCCTGTACTTCAGGAGGTGCTAAACAAGCTCTGTTTGGATGCTTTATGTTGATTACCTTATTTACATTAAAGCAGTGCTTAATTTGAGCTGGAACGTACTGGAACGCGCACCAGGATCTTTTCAGAAAAGGCCCTGGTGCATTCCGGAACTAATTTGCATGGGTGTAGAACTTTTCGCATCTAAAAACTACATACAGTATTGGCTGATGTCACTAGTGTTGCAGGGTATACTGGTAATGGTAGACTGTGGTACTAAAACTCCACAGTAGCCTACATATGATAGTTCAAAGTCCAATCGCAAGACGGTGAGTGTCCATGCGCCGTCCAATAACAGTGCGCGCTGGTCAATAACGGCCCGCGCCGGCCACTTGGCACTCAATATGCTGCTGTAGTGGTTTGTTTTCCAGACATGTGAGTATCTTTGAGCAGTGAAAGTTATTATTTATTTCTTTTTACTTGTCGGCAGTGATTTGTTTTCCACAGAGCTCTAC
>NC_065516.1:37026522-37031944 GCF_006386435.1 Epinephelus moara | reverse complement strand
CAGAGGAGGAGGGTGGCTGGTTGATTTTTATTTTATTTATTTATTTTATTTTGATCCCCCCTATGTTAATCACTGATTGATGCTGTTTTTGAAGTATGAATAAGTCAATAAGTAATTTATTCCATTGAAATATCATTGATGTATTATAGAAAAGTGATTTATCTTTTTATAAATGACAAAAGGCACATCTGCCTCATTTTTGCTTTGGTATCCTGATACTACTCAGAACCGTGATAGTTTCACTGGTATCGCACCGTGGGTCCCAATTTTGGTACCGTGACAACACTAGATGTCACAACCATTCCATTCGGAGTCGCGCAGTGAGGCGGCTCGGGTGCCGCTTAAAAAACTTTTGGGAGTGGGGGAACACTGCTCTCTCAGAGGCCCAAAGTGTTCCCCTACTTCTAATTTTACAAATTAAGCGCTGCATTAAAGGTACAAAAATATTCCCAGTGTGAATCAATTTATTTCCATTGAGAATTGGGGGCCACCTGGCTGAAAGTTGAGTATCACACAAGTACAGCATTAATTCAGGCAGAGCACTGAAATCACACCTGTATTTGTTCTTGTTTAAAGTTGTTTTTGGAGTTTTCTTTTTGCTCCTGCGTGTTATTCAGCTGATCACCACAGAACACATTCCTCACACTTTGGTTTATGTGTCATGATGGAATCACAGCTGCTACTGCCGTTATCTTCAGAGAGGAGAGGAGCCCTGCAACGTGCATTTCTCTACATAGTCCACATGCATTTTAACTGTATTTCCTTTGTATCAAGACACTATTGGTATCTTGTTCATCTGAGAGTAATCAATATCACTGAGTTTCATCTCAGATGAGAAGACCTTTGCCTGTGAAGAAAAGCACAACATGCTCGTCACTTCTCGGAGGTGCATTTAGTTTAGAAGACTTCTCTTAGATCAGGACATGCTCACTGTGAGCTCCATCTCAGCCATCACACTGAGTATGATGACACGGACATGAATGACTAGTCTATGAGGCTTATCCTGGTTATGATCATATTTCAGATATGATAGATGAGCACAGAGAAATCAGGTTGTTCATATTCCCCGTATACATCCCGTGTTCTTTCAGAGTACACCGGCTGACGTGGAATATGGTGTTAACATGTTGAAACACATAAATGGGATACTCCCATCATACAGCAGTTACTCATGTACTCATTTAATTCATAAAAAGTCTTGATCAACTTTCTTTTCTTTTTTTTGTGACATCTGCATGACTTTAAACATAGCATAAATAAACAGGAGTTCAGATGGCAGCTGGTGTCTCCTCACAGATCTACTGTCTGAGTGCAGGGCAGGACAAAACAAGCCCGAGTCACAGTGATAAAGCCTCATACTGTATATACATCATGTTTTTCTCCTCCTGTGACTAACCTTGTGTTCCTGAGCTGCTGTCTCGCAGTCTCTGAACCAGATCATTCCTCTTGGTGTCCTGTAACACCTGCTTGGTCACCTCCACAGCTTCAGGAAGTCCCCAGCGCTCGATCATTACATCAACAATCTCCAGCCTGTCTGTGTTCTCCAGTGTGCTTTGTGGGATGTCTGAGGAGTTTTTCAGGAGCCACTTGAATTTTTTAAATTCTGCTTCGGTGAGGTCGTCCAGAGTGTTTAAGAGTGTTGTTGCTGTGGCTCCCTGTTAAAATCAGAGAAGATGTAAAACCTGTCAGACAGTTTTGTACCAGTTGTGTTCTTTCTGCTGAATGTTGTTTCTGTTCAGGTCCGGTTTGGAAGGAAAAACGCAGGAGAAAAATGTGATAACCTTTTCTCTTACTGTCTCTTACCTCTGCTGGGACATTCCTCGATGGAGTTTCTCTTCTTAGAGTTGGAAGATAACCTGGAGAATAAAAAGGAAACTGTTGTCAGTTGTTCAATGTTCTGCTTAAATAAATCATCAGAACCCACAGGGGAGAAATTTATATTTTGTATTTTTTGGTTTTGGTTCCTATTAATCGATCAATATACTATTAGTGCTCCATTTAATTTTAGATGGAGATCTTATTCAGCAATACCACTAACAACATGCTGCCCGCAGGACATTTAGGCTACACAGTGAGTTCCTTTACATTGTCTCTTGATCCCTGCTGCGTAACACCAGCATTCTCTTGTTCCCTAAGGTGAATCACTGAGCTGAAGTGGAGCACCTCTGTGACCAAACATCTTCTTTCTTCCTGGTTTTTAATATTGTTTGATTGAAATGTTCCACTCACAGTTTGTAAAATGCCTTCACTTTGTTTTCTTCAGTACAACCAAAAGACACTCCCAGTCGTGGCTTTCTGACAGAAAAGTGTGGATTGCAAATGAGCTGCAGCCTAATTAAAGAATAATATGTGAAAGTGCATCTCTTTTATTGTTTTCTATTCTACCACTGAGGTCTAAACTGTGACATCAGGTGGAGTGCTGCTGCAGGACAGTGAAGCCTTTACCTGTCAGATCCACAATACGTTTCCACACTTCTCGTCTCTTTTGGTCCTGGATCATCAAAGTCAGGTTCTCTGGGATGGTAGTCAGGAAAACTTCAAATGTTGGATGGTAATTTGGTCCATAATCTGAGTGAAATTCTTCACACTGAAAACCAGAAGCAACGGGTCATTTTTCAACCTGTTGAAAATATTTATCTGGTACTTTCCTGATCCAGCCAACATGATCATTGTTTTTGTGACCATTAGAAGTGTTGAAGTGACTTGACTCACCTCAGGCTGTATTTGGAAGGCCTCAGGTTCACAGTGGACCCTGTAACTTTGGCCAAACCTCAGATGACAGTGGGCAGCGACCTCGATGTACTTATTATGGCTTTGGTTCATTTTAACCTTCAGTAACAGGACATTTGGATCATTAGGAGGTTTATGCTCAGAGAGTCAGCTCAAATTATTCATAACAATACATTTAAAGAAAATGTTGACAGTGAAAATCACAATCAAATTAAAGTACAGACATAATCATGAGGATATACTGCCAGTACATTAAAGTATAGATTCAATAATTCAACAGCCCTGCAGAGACAAATGAATAAAAACAAATATAAAAACAGAGCATTTCAACATCACTATAACATTATTGACACATGATTTACAACTATCCCTTTTTCAGCCTCTCTACAGATCCATTGAACTGTGACCTGATGAAATGATGCAAATGTTAATACACGTGTGTTGCTGGAAACAGACAGGAATCCCTCAGCTGTTGGAAAGTCACTGGTGTTTCATCATCACCTGCATGTCTTTGGACTATGAGAGGAAGCTGGAGCACCTGGAGAAAAACCCACGCTGGCACAGGGAGAACATGTCAGAGCACCTGGAGGAAACCCACGCTGACACAGGGAGAACATGTGGGAGCACCTGGAGGAAACCCACTCTGAACATTCTTCTCAGGGTTCCTCCATTTTCCTCATTTGTCACCATAAACTCAGCCATGTTGCCGTTAAGATGCAGTCAGAGGTACCTCATGTTTTTTGCCTCAGTTTAGTTGCTGAGGTCGTCTGTGCAACGGTTTAACCAACTTTAAGCATTTCCTTAAATATAAGACCAAGATAAGGAGAAAAACTTGAGGAGAAGACTTGAGGATGTTTTTGTGCAACTGATTTTATTTAAAAGAAAATCTTAACTTTAAGTGCTTTGTCCAACCGGCCCCTGAGAATAAGACTCAAAAATCAATCTCTCTCCAGAATCCCCTACTCCACCTTTAATATGTGATGTTTAAGTTGCATCCAGGAGGGTGATTCACATCCTCCAACCAAGTGAAATAATAGTTTCAGCAAATATTAATTCCAAATGCAATTCCAGGAGCCGTAAACCTCCTCTCTCAGTTGGTCATTTCTAAATTTTTCTTTCAGTTTCTGGAACTAAGTGAGTCCATAAAAAACTTCTTCCTACATCACTGTGTGTTGTGTGTACTTCACTGAAACTGGAATAAATACACAAGTGTTAGAAGTTCATGAACTCTTTCTGTAAGACTTGTCAGCAGAGTGATCCATCACTGCAAGTGTTTTTAACATTTTCCCCACAGAGGTAAACCATTAAGTTTATATAGGTTACAAAGGTTGTTTTCTGTTAGAATACTCAGTATTTCATTTTGGACTTTAAGGCCACTGTTGACTTTTTATGCCTCCTGTTTGAAGAATCACAAATGACCCTGGCAGGCAGAAATACGTGAGACATGAGAGTTCAGATTGATTTTGATTCTTACCACAGCATGAGAAGGTTTATAAAGAACAGAAGTAAAGTGTGACTGACCTGAATCTCCTTTGTTGAAACAGCTGCGTCTTAAAACAAGAGTTTAGGCAGATGGTGACACGTATGACAGATAGCTTTACCTCAGTTAGAGGGACGTTGCTGTGCAGCAGTAATACATTGAGTACTCGATGTCTTCTGCCCGGAGGTCGGAGGAACAGCAGAACTTGGCCCTTTGTTGGCTGCCTGATGTTCAGAAGCCTTTTGATGGAATCCAAGATCAGGCCGAAGGCAGAGAGGTGACGGACCTTCACAACCACATGAGTGTGTGTAATCTCCAGCGGCTCCAAGATTCTCATTCCATCATCAGTGATGTGGGCAACAGACAACAGGCCATTAGGGAGTGGAGCTGTGAACACACAGAGTTGTTAAACTTTTGTGTTACTGCGAACAGGTTCATCTACCTAATTCACTTCTTACTACTCGAGTCCAGAGATTTAAAATTAATCTATTGTCATTAACTCTGGAGCTTCCAAAGGATGTGCCACTTTGCCTCTGTCCTTCACTCACCTAATTTACTATCATTGTTCTGTTTCACACATGATCTGTCTGCATTTCACTCCACTCCATTACATTTTCATCATGCATGTCACTGAATGCAGCTAGTTTTAACAAGTAGTGCTACACATGAACACAAATCTCTGCATTTTCACTCATTATTTCTTTCACATTGAAGACAGTAATGTCTTTACCGTCCTTTGTTTCACAGTGTGGGAGGTGGAGCAGACGGACAGCAGCTTCCTCTGAACACTTGATTTCAAACAGCGGCCCTGCAGCCATCTTGCCAGCTGACTGGAGGACGATCTCATCCCATTGGACAGTGTTGTACAGCAGCTCCGCCTCCTGAGCCATAACAAACACCAGTCCAGTCAAAGCACAGTGGAACACACCTAGACCAGGACACCTGAACCTGTAGGACACAGAAGGACTGATTACAACAAGCTTTCAGTCTGTTGGTCAATGATGTGTTGAGTTAAGCCGTGCAGACGCTCTGTGTTTTTATTCATCTTGTACGTGGTGTTTAACATGATGTCATCTTCCTTTCTGTGAGGTCACAACCTGCCATCCATCCCATCGTCCTACAGACACATCATTGATTCTTTAGGTGATTGATCAGGTGTCCTGACCTCAACCTGAACATTAAACAAAAAACAATCTTGCTGATTCTAAAAAA
>NC_065516.1:37008230-37020959 GCF_006386435.1 Epinephelus moara | reverse complement strand
TAAAATGAGTAGAGTGACTTTGTCATTGTGTTATTGTGGATCATCATAATGTCAGCCTTCTACAGACATCATCCAAATGTCACCACAACATTCATACACCTATTCATGTCAACACTGATTAATTAACATGCTGCTGATCATTAGAGGATCAATACTGTATTGATCCTTTTAATCCTTTAACAACTAACAGTGGGCATTTTCTACACTTTCTTTAACAAACACAAGTCTTTAAAAACCACAGAGACATTTTGTCCTCAACATGTAACAGTATTTGGTCCTCACAGAGACTAAACTCCTAAACTTGAGGACCAAATGGGAGCAGGAGCTGGAATGTACTTTTGAAGACAGTAGATGTAAATCAATATGTGAGGAAGCACTATCCTTCTCATAGAACAGCCGCCATAAGCTTTTACAGTTCAACATTATCCACAGAACCTATTTGACCCCACAAAGACTCCATAGGATCAATGAATCCATTTCACATCTTTGCCCTCCATGTAAAACAGAGACAGGTAACCTCATTCGCATCTTCTGGAAATGTCATAAATTCAGACTTTATTGGGGATCAATATTGGAGATTCTTAAAGAGATGATTGGCTTTGAGATCTCCTCTTCACCTAAACGAGCCTGACTAGGCAACATATCTGATATCCCTCTCTCCAAAAGAAACAAGCTTCAGTTGATCAAACTGGCCATGATGGCTGCTAATAAATGTATTGCTCTATGATGGAAAAGTGCAGATCCTCCCCCTGTCTCCATGTGGCTCAAAGAAATGTCCTCGTACATGACATCAGAAAAAATCATGTTCAATCTCAAAAGAAAACCACATTTCTCTGATAAATGCTGCTCTGCTTTTAGGAGCTACATGGGAAATATTTCACAGTCTGTTGTGGGTTGATGACCAGATATGTTTGACTAATGCACACGTGCATCTGTGTAGACATGTGGAGTTGAAT
Organism: Epinephelus moara; assembly: GCF_006386435.1. Lineage (NCBI taxonomy): Eukaryota > Metazoa > Chordata > Actinopteri > Perciformes > Serranidae > Epinephelus > Epinephelus moara. The sequence goes on along the minus strand of NC_065516.1, from coordinate 37,020,003 downwards.
CTCTGTGTACTAATGTGTGTAAATGTTGTGTTTATTTCACACACAGTTGGTCCTGTGTGATTATTACTTTATTTGATTCTATTCTATTGTTTAATCTTTGATATTCCACTTCTGTGTTTTCTCCTGTAAACTGCTGTGTTTGAGAAAGATTCAATAAATCAACTGTTAATTAAAGAAACACAAGTCTTTTGTGACTGCAGACTACATTTATACAAGAATCATGAAAATATGAACAAAAGTTCATTTACAACTTTATAGATAGAAGTTATGTTTGTACATCAATTAGGTTCAGTTGTTAAACATGTAAGATCTACAACAGTAACAGAGTCAGTGAACTGACCTCAGAGTCTTCAGTCTACAGTGTGGACTCTTCAGAAAATCATACAGCAGCTTCACTCCTGAATCCTGCAGCTTGTTGTAGCTCAGGTCCAGCACTGTCAGATGGGAGGGGTTGGACTTCAGAGCTGAGGCCAGATAAACACAGCTGATCTTTGACAAACTGCAGCGGGTTAATCTGAGAAAAGAATAAATGATGAAGATAAAACTCCATTAATGATCCAATCAGATGTGTTCAGGGTTTAAATGTGTAGCTCAACATTACTATGTCCTAATCAATGAGCTTTTCCATAAAATGAGTAGAGTGACTTTGTCATTGTGTTATTGTGGATCATCACAATGTCAGCCTTCTACAGACATCATCCAAATGTCACCACAACATTCATACACCTATTCATGTCAACACTGATTAATAACATGCTGCTGATCATTAGAGGATCAATACTGTATTGATCCTTTAAATCCTTTAACAACTAACAGTGGACATTTTCTACACTTTCTTTAACAAACACAAGTCTTTAAAAACCACAGAGACATTTTGTCCTCAAAGCTCTTTATCCTTGGAATTTATTAAAATTATCATTATTATTAATTCATGATAATTAATAATTATTTATTTAATTAATTGTATACTACTACTCTGGGTGCCGCTTGCCCCTTTTCACCTGGCCCAAACCTGTGTTTCCTGGCTTCAACCAAAGTCAGCAGTCAGTGCCAAAGTTCTCAAAGCCATAGCTGACAGCTTCAAGTGTCTTAATTTGATTAACCAACACTGTATTGAGGTCATCACCTGTGCACATTCATGGCGTTCTTGTAGTCCCGTCAGTAAGGCTCTTGAAAATTCACTTTTTACTTTAATTTTAGGCACTTATAGTGAGCTACGTCTTGGTCAGTGTTCATTTTAAAGTCTATCTTTTAACTAGTGGATAGCATCTAGTCATCGGCTTCCTGGATTCCAAGTTTTATTTCACTGAAGACAACTCCTGCCGGCTGCTAGCACCGGCTTGTTTTTAGCCTTGGAGGCTAACTGGCTTCAAAAGGACTAATATCCCACGGGACGTAAACTGAGGTCTCTCCACTTGTTGGACCCGTGTCGGTAAATTTTGCTGCTTGCTAACCTACCCCCCACCTGATTAAGCTATACACCTGATCAACGCAGTAGGCTCCAACTAAGGAGCCCTTGCGTGTAAGTAACATCAGCTGCCCCAGTCTTCCTTGCTATCACCGATCAGGTGGCAATCACTGCTTCCTACACATAGATCTGTGTACTGTCAGCTGTTCTTTCTCTCTCCCGAGCATGCTTCCACTCACACTGGCGGAGCCTGAACTGTCCGGCCTGAGATCAGAGCTACGCTCCACTGAGGGCCTCCTGGATGATGTCCTACAGCGGCAATCCCTGCTCCTCTCCCGGATGGAAGCACTGCAGCTGGACGCCCCCAGCTCGGCTGCTCTTCCAGGCAAATCAGACGATCATTCTCCCTTCTGGGCGACCGCTGGCAGGAAGGGGAGACAGGTCTCTCTCTCCTTATTTACTCCGGACTCTGAAGATGATGACGATGATTGCATCCTGTTGTCCAAATTCTTCACTCCATTGGAGAAGCTAACTGAGCAAACAGCCACCTGCTCACAGGCCGCTCTGGAGCAGCCAGCGCTGCCAACCTCTCACAACAGAAAGTGGCGCACTCCTCCAACCAGTCCACTGATGTCCAAGGAAAAATGATCCTGGCCTTCTCTCCCGGCCCTGCAGTCCTCTTTCCCCCGGCCAAACGTGGAGTCAGTCTACTCAAAAATTGGCGATGACGTCATCTGCGCAGGTTTCTCTACTACTCCAGATGACCCGGTCATCACCCATCCATCCCTGCCGTCTAAATTAGCAGTCTATGACAACGGCTGTAAAAATCAAACTCCTGAAATTCTTATAATCGGTGACTCCATCATTAGAAATGTGCATCTTCCAGGTTCCATCACGTACTGCCTCTCTGGTGGAAAAACTACTGATTTCTTAGAGCTGATTCCGTCCATTATCGATCTCCATCCCACAGCTCAAACTGTTGTCCTACACACAGGCAAAAATGACGTAATGTCCAGACAATCCTTTAAACTTCAGCATGATCTGGAATCACTGGTCAACACAGTGGAAAGCCTCTGGAAAATCTGCGTTTTGTCTGGCCCAATACCCACCATGTTAAAAAGCTCAGAACGCTTCAGCTGCCTCTTTGGTTTACATTGCTGGATGCAAAACTTTGCAACTGTCACTGGGCTAGGCTTCATAAACAACTTTGACTATTTTTGGACAGAGCGTAACCTATTTAAACCAGATGGGTTACACCTGAACAGGATGGGAACTGAAAGGTTGATGCGCAACTTTATAAATTTCATCGCCTTCAGTTTAAAATGATGCTCTTTCCAGCAAGACCCCGCCCAGTCCATGATCCCCTCATCTCACAGCCCTGTCCTTGACAGTGCGGGTCTTGTTGCTGTTGTTGCTGCTGTGGATGCTATTCCAGCTGAGAGCTCCCCCTACTGGCTTTTCTTGTCACTAACCCCCTCAGCTGCTGGCCTCCTAGTCAAAACTATTGCTCCAACTGTAGGTACCCCACACTCTCCTGCAATAACTAAAGAGCCCTTAAATATTCCAACACTGATTAAACCCAGACTCTACAAACCAAAAAGCATTCCTTCAAATCCACAAAATCTGAGATACATCAAACCAACTACTAAAGATGTTCAGCCTGCCAAGTGTGCCTTGCTCAATATAAGGTCAGTATCAGGGAAAACGTTCTTATTAAATGACTACATTACCTCCTCGGGCTTAGACTTCTTGTTCTTAACTGAAACGTGGCTTCGGCCTGGTGAATTTAGTCAGTTGATTGAATTATGCCCACCTAATTTCAAATCGCTTTCAAATCCGAGAATTGATGGCCATGGAGGTCTGGCCGCAACTTTTAACAATAAATTTAAGTGCAGCGCCATTGCTAGAGCACAGCATCCTCATAGAGAGACTAAGGTTGTGGGCTGGAATCACTGGCACTGCATTGGATTGGTTCACCTCATAGGCGTTTCTAGCCCATTTTTGGGGGTGCTGAAGCACCCCTAAATTGAATCCCAGCACCCCTAAAATTTGAGAGATTTTTTTCAATTATTTTTTTTTTACTGTATGTCCCTTTTTAACAAGCTAGAAAAGTATCAAAACCATACAGTACTTGGTTGAAACGTGATATTTTAACAACAAAAATACAGCAGCGCCCCCCTTGCCTCAAAAATGGTTTGATCCACCCCATCCCTCCCACCTTTCCCTGACTCGGGCTCTGAGCGCTCTATCTGCACAGAGCAATGCGCTGCCTTCCAGAGTGGGTGATATGCAGTGGTGGTGTAAGTACCTGGCTTAAACCACGATATGTGGCACATTTCCTAACTCCTACCACTCAATACCAACTCATTATTATCATACCAACACATTATTATCATTACCAGTCCTCATTTTTGCTGCATTTAATCGTAGGTCACTGTTTATGTTGTTAGGTAGGAGTTTGCTGACGTTTTTTCTAGCTAGGAAACGTTACAGGTGGTCAGTACCACTGTCCTCTGTTTGAATTGGAATGAGAGAAGCTAGCTGTTGTGTCATGTGCATGTGCTGACATTAAAGCCAAGGTGCTACTGACTAGCTAACTGACTGGATGCCCATTAACAATTTTAACTCCTATTGTGTGTGTGTGTGTGTGTGTGTGTGTGTGTGTGTGTGCGTGCGTTCGTATGCGCATGTGCATGTGCATGTGCATGTGTGTACATTGAGGAGCTGCTCTATCAAAATGAGTTGTCTTCCCCCAGAAATTAGGGTTACGATATGTTTCTTTTATAATTCCAATCCATTATTCTTTTGCTGTAAAATGTACAAAACAGTGAAATTTATCTTGCCTGGCCGGGCAGCTCTCTGAGTGCTCAGCACCCCTAAACCTCTGATCCTAGAATCGCACCTGGTTCACCTCATACCTGGAAAATAGGAAATTTTTTGTGTCTATTCAGGACTTAAATTCAAATACAGCAGACATCACCTGTGGACTACCCCAAGGATCCATTCTGGGACCAACTTTATTTTCTTTATATATGTTACCCTTTGGACATATCATTCGGCAATACAACATCTCTTTCCACTGTTACGCAGATGATACACAGTTATACCTCTCATTAAAGCCGCATGAACTAAACAATTTCACCACACTGACCTCCTGCTTATAAAGTGTCAAGGACTGGATGGCAGCTAACTTTCTTCAATTCAACAGTAGCAAAACTGAGGTCTTGATCTTGGGCCCAGAATGTCATAAACAACAGATACAGTCTTCTCTTGGTTCACTCAGTAACAATGTTAAACCGGTTGCAAAGAACCTTAGTGTAATTTTCGACAGTAACTTATCCTTTGAACACCACATCAGAAAGACAACTCAAGTTTGTTTCTATCAGTTAAGAAATATTTCAAAGATCAGACACATGCTCAGTTACGACACAGAAAAAGTTATTCACGCTTTTATATCATCACGCCTGGATTATTGTAACTCGCTCTTTACCTGATTAAATTCTGATTCAGTTTCACAACTATAGCTTATTCAGAATTCAGCAGCTAGATTATTAACCGAATCAAGAAGGTCATGTCATATCACACCAATCTTAGCATCTTTGCACTGGCTGCCCGTTAATTTTAGAATTCAGTTCAAAATTCTATTAATCACCCATAAGGCAATTCATGGTCTGGTCCCAGAATATATAAAAGAACTCCTAACGCGGTACTCACCAGCCAGACCTTTGAGATCAGAGGAGCAAAATTTATTAATGGTTCCTCACTCGAGATTAAAAACAAAGGGTGACCGTGTTTTCTCTGTGATGGCCCCTCGCTTATGGAACAGTCTTCCCCTCTCTATAAGATCAACAGATTCCATCACAACGTTCAAAAGCCTTCTCAAAACTCACTTCTACACTATGGCCTACAGTTAATCACATATTATGTTTCATGGTTTTTATTGTTTTATTGTCTTTTGTGTTTGCTTGTTTTGTTTTTTTCTTGCTTGCTTGTTTGTTTTATTTTTGAAAGCACTTTGTGCATGGCTTGAAAAATGATTTATAAATAAATTATTATTATTATTATATAAATGTACCCCCCCCCCCCCCCCTTTTTTTGTTTTTTCTCTGCACTGTGTCCGATGTATTTCTTGACTTTTATTAGATTATTTTTCACTGACAACTCAGTGTGCTTCCTGTTCTTTTTTTTGTTTTGTTTTGTTTTTTTACTTTTTATTTAGTGCTCATTTTTTCAGTTAACAGAACATTCCCTGACAGGATCTCTTAATAAGAAAAAGACAATAAAAAAATAAATAATATTTCCATTTACATATATACGTACACACACACCACAGCAGGTTCAGTTACATAGGAACACAAGAATGGCATTTTTTAATGATACACCATTATAATACCGTCATTTACCACAACCTGAATCTATTCAATTAGATTACCAAATATAGCGTGACTTGAGTCCACCTTTGTTTAAAAGTGTCCATTTTCAGTTGCAGACTTGCTGTCATACGCTCCATCGCATAAACCACCTCAAGTCTCTGTGTCCACTGGGTTATAGTTAGTGGTTTTGCGTCTTTGTCATTTATCTTTTGTTGTATTTTTCCTGTATATTTTCAGTTTAGCCCTGCTGTTTTTCTCCTGAAGTTGAGGGGAGGTCTGTTTGTATAAGCCTGTGGCTTCTTGACCTCTGCTGATACATTTCTTAATTATTTCTTTTTTACTATTTAGATTTAAAGCAGTTTTACGTGTGTGCAAATAAAGAAATAAAATTAAATATACATGTCACAGTATTTGGTCCTCAGAGACTAAACTCCTAAACTTGAGGACCAAATGGGAGCAGGAGCTGGAATGTACTTTTGAAGATAGTAGATGTGAATCAATATGTGAGGAAGCACTATCCTTCTCATAGAACAGCCGCCATAAGCTTTTACAGTTCAACATTATCCACAGAACCTATTTGACCCCACAAAGACTCCATAGGATCAATGAATTCATTTCACATCTTTGCCCTCCATGTAAAACAGAGACAGGTAACCTTATTCACATCTTCTGGAAATGTCATAAATTCAGACTTTATTGGGGATCAATATTGGAGATTCTTAAAGAGATGATTGGCTTTGAGATCTCCTGTTCACCTAAACTAGCCTGACTAGGCAACATATCTGATATCCCTCTCTCCAAAAGAAACAAGCTTCAGTTGATCAAACTGGCCATGATGGCTGCTAATAAATGTATTGCTGTATGATGGAAAAGTGCAGATCCTCCCCCTGTCTCCATGTGGCTCAAAGAAATGTCCTCGTACATGACATCAGAAAAAATCATGTTCAATCTCAAAAGAAAACCACATCTCTCTGATAAATGCTGCTCTGCTTTTAGGAGCTACATGGGAAATATTTCACAGTCTGTTGGGGGTTGATGACCAGATATGTTTGACTAATGCACACACGTGCATCTGTGTAGACATGTGGAGTTGAATCTCTGTGTACTAATGTGTGTAAATGTTGTGTTTATTTCACACACAGTTGGTCCTGTGTGATTATTACTTTATTTGATTCTATTCTATTGTTTAATCTTTGATATTCCACTTCTGTGTTTTCTCCTGTAAACTGCTGTGTTTGAGAAAGATTCAATAAATCAACTGTTAATTAAAGAAACACAAGTCTTTTGTGACTGCAGACTACATTTATACAAGAAACATGAAAATATGAACAAAAAGTTCATTTACAACTTTATAGATAGAAGTTATGTTTGTACATCAATTAGGTTCAATTGTTAAACATGTGAGATCTACAACAGTAACAGAGAGTCAGTGAACTGACCTCAGAATCTTCAGTCTACAGTGTGGACTCTCCAGAAAATCACACAGCAGCTTCACTCCTGAATCCTGCAGCTTGTTGTAGCTCAGGTCCAGCTCTGTCAGATGGGAGGGGTTGGACTTCAGAGCTGAGGCCAGAGAAACACAGCTGATCTCTGACAAACTGCAGCGGGTTAATCTGAGAAAAGAATAAATGATGAAGATAAAACTCCATTAATAATCCAATCAGATGTGTTCAGGGTTTAAATGTGTAGCTCAACATCACTATGTCCTAATCAATGAGCTTTTCCCTAAAATGAGTAGAGTGACTTTGTCATTGTGTTATTGTGGATCATCATAATGTCAGCCTTCTACAGACATCATCCAAATGTCACCACAACATTCATACACCTATTCATGTCAACACTGATTAATAACATGCTGCTGATCATTAGAGGATCAATACTGTATTGAATCTTTAAATCCTTTAACAACTAACAGTGGACATTTTCTACACTTTCTTTAACTAACACAAGTCTTTAAAAAACACAGAGACATTTTGTCCTCAAAGCTCTTTATCCTTGGAATTTATTAAAATTATTATTATAATTAATTCATGATGTCTAATTATTTATTTAATTGTATATAAATTCCCCCCCCCCCCCCCCCCCTTTTCTTTTTTCTCTGCACTGTGTCAGATGTATTTCTTGACTTTTATTAGATTATTTTTCACTGACAACTCAGTGTGCTTCCTGTTGTTGATTCGATACAGTGTAGGAACGATACGATTTGATACGATTCTACGGTTAACATTTGTTGATGTAGACATTAATCATACATTATAAAATAAAGAAGCCAATTTTATAAAAGTGACATTCTTACAGTATTTTCAAATTTGTAAAAGACTACATCCCCAAGCATTGTTGCTGTATGGCACTGGCAAAAATAAAATAAAAAGTCAAACAATAACAAAATCACATGTCAAATGTATTTTTTTTTAGACATGGCCCAAAAAAAGACTTGCTGAATGAACATCATTTTGTTGGATGGGATCAATATAAAAATGAGAAGAAGTTTTAAACTTTAAGTGAAGTGAACTTTAAGTAAAATTTAAGTGTTTTAAACCTACTTGTTGTGTTGTTTTTATGGTATTGTCTGTGTTTTTGTATGTATCTTATATGGACTTGAGTCTGGAATAAAGTTTACCATAACGCTGTACAATATAAACATAAAGCAGAATAAAATAATAACATGCAATGTAGGGGCAGAATCTGACATCTCCTGTTATTAGTTGATATCATGGACTGTGATGACTAGCAGCTTATCACTGACAGCATGTCAGACTATTTCTCTGTGTTTGCTACACTCTGTGTTTGTCATTTATAAAAAGATAAATCACTTTTCTATAATACATCAATGATATTTCAGTGGAATAAATTACTTATTGACTTATTCATACTTCAAAAACAGCATCAATAAGTGATTAACATAGGGAGGATCAAAATAAAATAAATAAATAAAATAAAAATCAACCAGCCACCCTCCTCCCCTGACAAGTAAAGAACAGTCCCTTCATAAGTAAAGAACAGTCCCTAAAGTACGGTGAGGTTTGTGGGCCGTGAATGGCTCGTTTCTCCACTAACACGCCACATACCTGTGTGCTGCTACAGCTCGGCTGTTCAGGTATTTCTGGGCAGTCATGACACCGGCGAAGACTTCTTGGACCGGGCTTCTCGGTCGCCGATAAGCCATTATCTTGCGCCGCGGAGCACTATGGCCGCCGTATTTGACAGGAATACGTATTTCTGTCTGTGGCTGTGACCCCCGTTCAACCCACAACTGACAGGATTCGCCTTTAGTTTCTGCTGCGGCTTGGCTGCTCCCTGGTTTATCCAACCAGCATTAGCTTCTGTTCCTCATATCCACCGGTCAAGCTGGCGCTGCTGTTTACATCCATTATCATTGTCAGTAATGCCTGCTATGAAGCATGCCGCCAGCTCTCGCGTTGTTTTAGAGATGCAAACTGTTAAAGTCAGTCAACCGATTGCTAGTCTTGCACAACATTCATACACCTATTCATGTCAACACTGATTAATAACATGCTGCTGATCATTAGAGGATCAATATCAAATCAGACATGTTGGACTACAAACTCTTCATTCTTTCATTTATTACATGAGCTTCTTCTTCCTGGATTTGGGAGCTCAGTAGGTTTATGTCATTTAAAGAAGAGCTCCACATTTGTTCCAGTGTGTCTTCAAACAACAGCCACATGTCATATGTACATTAACAGAGTTATTGGTGGACAAAAGTTAGATGGAGTTAATTGTTTAACTTAGGTTCAGGAGCAGGACCACGCCTCAACCACTCCCCTAATCACCTGACTAACGTGTATATATACCAGCACAGCGCTACCACAGGCCTGTCAGATCTCTCGAACATTGGCGACCCTACCTATCTTAAGCCAGTGTGTTTTGGTTTTTTCGTGTACTCACCAAGATGGATCACGTGCTGCAAGTCAACCCGTCCGGGTCCGACTCCGACGACTTGTACGACTCCCTGTTTGAGCCAGGTGATCCTCTGACTCAGTTCCAGCAGTCTGCCGGTAGCCGACACTCCCAGGGGAGCCGGCTGCGCTCTGTGGTCCACATCCCTCGGTCTCGCCGTGGTTCTCCGCCGGGATCCATCAACGAGATCGCCCCGACTCCTAGCGGGTCCCAGGCCTCCTCTCCTCCGTCCTCGCGGGTGGGAAATCGACGTCACTTCCACAACCGTGGGAGCCAGCGGCGGTCTTCTCCTCCTCCTTCCCGCAGCGGTGCAGCGACCAGTCGACCTCGCCGCTCCCGCGGCGCTCCGCCGCGCTCCACTCGGCCATCTCCACGTCCACAACAAGAGCCCAACATCAGGGATTGGACCATCGCTCGGCTCCAGCGGTTCCTGAGGGCAAAAACATCCCCTTCCACCGCAGCGACAACAAGTCCAGGCTGTTCCAGCTCTATTCAGCCGCTGTCCGCGCTCCCGAGATCACAGCTCACTCTCCCAAGCCGGCCGCACTTCCGGGTTCCCTTCCGGGTCCTACTCCCGCCAGCGTCACCGTCGGTGACGTCACGGCGCCTCCGCCACTCCAGCCGGAGCAGCCTCTCTCATTCATTCCCCCAGCCGGGGGTCAGGTCGTATCACCCCCTGTGCCTGCTCCCTCTGATGCAGATATGTCACGCGCAATATCTGCTTTCTTCTCCTCCCTGTCTCGCAGGCCTCCACTCTCACCCTGTGCACACACATCCTCCATCCCCACATCCCTTTCCTCTACCCTTCCTTCCAACTATCCTGTTCCGGCTGGCATCGCAGCCCAGGAGCCCTGTCCTGCAGTACAACAGGCTCCTCCGGCGGGTGTTTCACTGCCTTCCACTCTCTTTCCGACGTGTCTCTCTCTTTATCTACAGCCCTGTTTATTTTCTGTGCTTCTGGTGAATTGGCAAGTTTTCTGCTTAGCTCCCACATTAACGTTAGAAGTTATATTTTAGTTGATGCTGGCGACACCAGCTGCTCAGCTGCTCAGCTGCTAGTGAGGGGAGGGTCTGTAGCCTACTTTTAGTCTGCAGCGTGCTGTGTTCACTTCACTAGATATTTCCAAAGAGCGCTTTTTCCTTTATCATTTTTGACCAAAACTGGCTGCTCTGATCCTCCTGCAGTCGCGCTGGCCATATTACAGCAACAGAATTGTGTGCATGCATGCACAGCGACGACAACAAGCTGGGTTGCAGCGAGGGCTCTGTGCCTGCCAGACGCTGCCCGCTGGACCCGTCGCGCGCACCCGACAGGCACTGAGGTGGCGTGCACTGTTAGTATCGATACTTTTGTAAATTAGTATTGTATCCGGATACAGCGTTTGAGTATCGATACTTATCAGAGCATCGATACTTTTGACAACCCTACCCTCGACGCAGAGTCACGCTCTCCCTCGTCTGCTCCGTATGAGCCGCAGGCTATTCTGTGATCATCGCAACTCTAATTTGGGGGCACGAATGGTCTAAAAAAAAGGCATCACCATTCACTCTGACAACACAGCAGTAGTAGATATCATCAATCAAGGCCGTTCCCGTTCCCCAACCATCATGCCATCCACCCGCAGACTCACTCTCATCTCCGCTCAGCATCAATTCATCCTCTGTGCGTCTCACATTCCCGGTCACCACAATGCAATCGCCGACCCGCTTTCCCGCTTCTCTTTCCAGAAATTCAGACGCTCGGCTCCAGACTCGGATGTCCATCCCACACCAATCCTACAGTTTTCAGCGACCATATTCAATTAAATCCTCATCTGGCAAATCTCACTCGCACCTCCCAAGAAGCCATCCTTAACAGTTTAGCACCAAGCACGCTATCTTCTTACCTCACCGGCTGGAACTCTTTCAAGAATTACCACGCCACTTATCATCTACCATTTCCCTCTCTGGACTCCATGTCCATGTGCAACTTCATCACACACTGTAACACTGTAACAAAGATCCGGGCCTCCAGCATACAAACATATCTGGCTGGTATCAATTTATTCCATAAATTATCCACCGGCCTCCC
>NC_065516.1:37006196-37007121 GCF_006386435.1 Epinephelus moara | reverse complement strand
TGGACTTCAGAGCTGAGGCCACGACTTCACAGTGAGTCTCTGAGAGTCCACAGCCAGAAAGTCTGTCATGACACATTTATTACAGAATATGTTATTATGAAAGAGGACACTTTATATTGACTTCATGTATTTGATGATGAAACAGTTTGACAGATTGTGTTTTGATGAACATGCTGTTGTAACCCAGGGTTCAGATGAACAAATGGTAAAATACTCTGTCAAACTCAAATAAGTTTAACATGACGTAAACCATGTGAGTAGCGCGCAGCCAATCAGCTGGGCCGCTCCACTATTTACAGGAAGCAGACGCCCTTGTAAGTGAGATGAATGGGGCTGATGCACGGAGCGGAGCGGAGCGGAGCGGAGCGGAGCGGCTTCAGGTTAGTGAAAAGTTTGCTGGCGTTTACTTACTTTAATGTTCAATATGTAGGTTAACAGTCACTTTGTTGCCGACTGCAGATGTCCACCGGCTGTCAAAGTTGCTGTTCGAAAGCTGTGAATACTGGAAGTTCTGTTGAATCTGTTGACACTGCTTGAATTGGTGAGTTGAGCTAAATTTATTGTTAGCCTCTTGCTAAACCAACTTGCAACTTTAATATACTTTTGTTATCAACATTTTGTTGCCTTACATGTCAGCGCATGCCTTGTCAAACACCCGACGTAGCGTGTGTGGGGACATAATGAGTGTTTGGTTACAATGTTTGATACAATGTTTGACGTAGCGTGTTAGCGGTCAGCTGAAACCAGGTAGTGTGCTGTGTTTAAGCAACTAGAGGCACACACTGCTTCATTACTCTGCAGATTTGCCAGTTTATGAATGAGTTGTTTAATTGCCTAATTGTTTAATTGTTACATTTATGTATTTAATTTACAACTCAGTGAAACTCAAAAAAGTCAAATTTAAAACTGCTGGCTAAAGCTAAAC
>NC_065516.1:37001838-37005696 GCF_006386435.1 Epinephelus moara | reverse complement strand
TCCCTCTGGACTTTAGCTCTTTGTTCACATTCTTTATTTCCGTATTTTTTCTCGTGTGCTGAGCTGAACTGTCGATCAGCGCCAGTAGTGTTTGTGGTTGTCATAGTGACCATACGTCACTTCCGCTATGTACAGTGTGGTTGTTATAGTTACCGGGCGTCACTTCCTCTGAGCCCGTGTTCGTGCCTGTTCTTGTTTACACTAAACGGCTGCTGCCGCACTACTCAACCTGCGTTGTGTGATTCATGTGTATCGTCCTCCATTACTGGCGTGGTGGCAGCGCTTCCCGAACATATGACCCGAGGATATTATCAACTACCGAAGTCATAACGGTAACTTCCCTGTCAGGGGAATCACAGTACAACCAGACGCAGTTGAGCTAACGGTGGCAAAGTGCGCAGCATGGCTAATTCACACAGAGCACCGAAGCAATGGTGTCTAACCAAGATTGAAACTGTCAACTCTTTTGAGAACTGGCGCCAGAACCTGTTGTACACACTGTCACTTGACGGTGAGTTTGCCCCATTTCTGCTCAATGGTGCAGAATGGGAGAAGAAATCCAAAACGTCTCCATGCCGAGGATTTACAGATAACGTCGACCCAGTTCCTGCTGCCCAACGTCGCACTAAAGAACGCAAGGTGGTCATGCTGGAGCTCATGCTGGGACAGATTGCTAATTACTGTCCTGTCATCTCTCGTCACAGCATTGTCAGAAACATTGACAGCATATGGCAAGCTATTCGCCTACATTACGGCTTTCAGTGCACTGGAGCCCACTTCATTGACCTTGCTGCTATCAAACGGGAACCTGATGAGAGACCAGAGGATTTATATCAACGTCTGATGGCTTTAACTGATGACAACTTACTGCGTAAGGATTCCGGCATCAGCCACATGGGAGATGTTGTGACTGAGGATGAGGAGTTAACGCCCTCACTTGAGAACTTTGTTAGGATGAGGAGTTAACGCCCTCACTTGAGAACTTTGTTGTCCTCACATGGCTCCGCCTCATACACGTTGATCTGCCGAAGCTCATCAAACAAAGGTATGGGATGGCATCCATTAAACCAGAAATCTCACAAGCCCTTGATTCACTACTAGATGAGTTGCAGGCCTCAGAGGATGCCCGTGCTATGCGTGCGGCCGTGTCTGAGCTCCCTAGGTCAAAGCAAGCCCTGCCTGCCCGTCCGAGGAAGTCATGTCCCTTATGCAAATGTGCCGGCAGGCCTGATAATCACTTCCTTAGCAAATGCACGTTCCTGCCCCCCCAAGACAGAATGTTCATGGCTAAATCGCGCCAAGTGATGGGTGAGCAGACTGAGACTGATGATCTGGTGGGCGAGTGCATTAGTGAGGAGACAACACCATCTAGTGGCGTAAAGCGTGTACTGATCAAACAGTCCCCCTACTTGGATGCATTCCATGGTCACCGCCCTGTGCGTCTCACCATTGACAGTGGGGCTACAGGCAACATGATGAAGGCCTCATGTGCAACTAGGCTGGGCTGGGGCCTCTACTTCGAAGGTCTCGTCGTTGAAAATATCGACTCTGACATACTAGCTGGGATTCCCTTCATGGAAAAGAACGACGTCTCCATCAGACCAGCCAAACACCAGATATGTTTGGGTGAGGATATCTACAGCTATGGCACCCTCCAGACACCTATGGACAGGCACGCTGTGCGGCGCGCACACGTGCTCCGTGCCCCGGATAAATATACTGTGTGGCCCGGGGGGTACATCGAGCTCAAGTTTCTGCCTGAACTGTGTGATGTGGACTGTGAACTGGCTATTGAACCTCACGTGGACGTCTCGCGTGACCAGTCAGGCTCACACCAATGGCCTACTCCGACCTTGCTGCAGGGTGTGTTCGCGCGACATATATCCCCTCACTCAGCAATGCCGCTGTGCTGGCCGACCCCCCCGGACTGGTTGCGACGACCAGATCAGCCTTGTCCTCTGACCCTGTCGCTCTTGACCCTGATGACGTCATGCCTCCTGACATCAGGGATAAGTTCCGCGCCCTGCACAGAGAGTTTGACAGTGTGTTTGATCCCCACTTTAAAGGATACTATGGCGTCGTGGGGCCATTCCAGGCCAGGGTGAACATGGGTCCCGTCCTACCCCCACAACGCAAGGGGAGGGTTCCACAATACTCTAGGGGTCAGCTGCAAGAGCTCCAGGCTCAGTTCGACGTGTTGGAGGGCATGGGCATCTTCAGGAGGCCCGAGGACGTCGACATCACGGTGGAATATGTCAATCCTTCATTCCTCCTCAAGAAGCCTGGCGGCGGTTTCCGCCTGGTCACAGCCTTTGCAGATGTCGGCCGATACAGTAAGCCCCAACCCTCCCTGATGCCTGATGTTGACTCCACCCTGCGCCTCATAGCCCAGTGGAAATACATCATCGCCACAGACCTAACCAAAGCCTTCTACCAGATCTCTTTATCCAGAGACTCATGGAAGTACTGTGGGGTCGTCACGCCCTTTAAGGGTGTCCGTGTGTACGTGCGGAGTGCTATGGGCATGCCGGGGTCCGAGACGGCGCTGGAGGAGTTAACATGCAGAGTCTTTGGAGACCTCCTTCAACAGGGCCATGTGGCCAAAGTGGCAGACGACCTGTATTGCGGCACAGACACTCTTGAGGACTTGCTAGCTCTCTGGAGGCGGGTTCTTTCTGCCCTACAACGCTGTGGTCTGAACCTATCCGCCACCAAGACCACTGTTGCCCATGTACAGACCTCCATCCTGGGCTGGGGCTGGTGTCAGGGAACAAGCCGAGCCAGCCCTCACCGCATCTCTGCTCTGGCTGCGTGCCCCCCACCTAAGACTGTGACAGGCTTGCGTTCATTCATTGGCGCATACAAAGTGCTGGCTCGCGTGATGAGGAACTGCGCCACGGTACTGGCTCCATTGGATGACGTGGTGGCCGGGCGTGAGTCGAAGGAGGTGATCCTGTGGTCAGACGAGCTGCATAATGCCTTCACCTCTGCTCAAAAAGCACTATCCTCAGCACGTGCTATCACGCTTCCACGTCCTGCCGACCAACTGTGCCTTGTAAGTGATGGCGCTGTCAGGGAACCAGGCCTGGGTGCTATGCTGTATATCACCTGCAAGGACACTGTGAGGGTCGCTGGCTACTTCAGCACGAAGTTGCGCCAGAACCAGAGCTCCTGGCTGCCATGTGAGGTCGAGGCCTTGTCCATAGCTGCGGCGGTGAAACACTTCGCCCCTTACATAACCCAGTCAGACAGCAAGCTATGTGTACAGGCTTTTGAGAAGCTGTGCAGGGGATAATTCTCAGTGAGCCCTCGTGTCACTTCCTTTCTGTCCACTGCTAGTCGGTTCCAAGTGCTCATCCGGCATGTGGCGGGGGCGGCTATCCTACCATCTGATTTTTTGAGTGTGATAGCCCACCTGCCAAGTGTGTGCCTTCGTCTGTTCGAACTCCGACTCCGTCGTGCACCAGATCACAGCAGAGGATGTTGTGCGTGGGACTGCTAAGTTACCCTTCACGAACAGGTTGGCATGGCTGGGCCTACAGGCGGAGTGCTCTGACCTCAGATGGACCCATGCTCATCTCCGTCAGGGCACACGTCCTTCTAAGAAACTGACTGACATTCGTGATGTGAAACGTTACCTGAACGTCGCCACGGTGGCTAAGGATGGCCTCCTTATTGTTCGCCGGCACACCCCCCTTGCAGCCTCGACGGACTGTATCGTGGTGCCTCGGTCCGTCCTCGATGGTCTGCTGACGTCCCTCCATCAATTCAATCAATCAATTTTATTTATAAAGCCCAATATCACAAATCACAATTTGCCTCACAGGGCTTTACAGCATATGACATCCCTCTGTCCTT
>NC_065516.1:36999821-37001663 GCF_006386435.1 Epinephelus moara | reverse complement strand
AGGACCACGGCAGCAGCACAACCACACACGTCACGCTGTCCAGGCACCACTGCGATATGAGTTAATCTGAGAGATAGTGGAGCACAAAGGCTCCGGAGAAGAAGCCGACCACCCCACCGCCTCGCAATTGAAGATGGTTGTCCAGCGCTACTTCTACGAGTTGGATATGGACTCCGCTATGCAACGTGTCTCCGGTGGCTGCCACCAGTGTGCGGCGCTGAGGAAAGCCCCTGTGTTTGTTTCTGACCAGTCTACGTGTGACCCACCGGAGGTCGTCGGCTCCGCGTTTGCAGCTGATGTGTTGAGGCGGGACAGCCAGTTCATTCTGGTTGTCCGGGAGTGTGTCACGTCTTTCACACTGGCGGGTCTCATCGACGACGAGCGTAAAGAGACTCTCGGGGAAGCCCTGACCCGCTTATGTGTGGGTCTGTGCCCTCTCGACGGCCCCTTTGCTGTAGTCAGGACTGACCCTGACCCTGGTTTTGCTGCCTTGGCAGGAGATGTGGGCCTTGCCGCACACAGATTGGTTGTTGAAGTGGGTAATGCCAAGAATGTCAACAAGAACCCGGTGGCGGAGAGAGCCATTCAAGAGATCCAGGGGGAGATCCTGCGTCTCGAGCCTAACTGTAGGACTGTTACCCCCCTGTTACTCTCTGTCTCCACAGCCCATCTGAACAGTCATGCTAGGTCAGGTACCTTGTCACAAGCGTGGATGGGTCGTGGTGCAATATCCAGAAGTTCACGGGGACTCAATTTCGTCGTACCTCCTACAGAGTTAGGTTGTGTGACTGTTACAAGGTGGAGGGTCCCGGCCTGGCCTCTGGGACTCTCGCGGGGATCTTGCATCTGATGAGGACGTGGACATCCCTGCCCCACACTGTCCTGATATCCCTCCGGCTATTGCTGAGCCCCCACCTGCTCCTTGCCCTCCTCACATTGATGTCGTTGCCGAGCCCCTGCCTGCACTATGCCCGCCTCATGATGGTGGCATTGAACCTAGGAACAGCCCCCCAGGCGAGGATGTGCCTGCTCCTGCATCTGATGCTGCGCCTCGACGCTCGGGGCGCCAGCGACGTGCGCCGCAGTATCTGGAGGACTTTGAGATTTATCAGTGAACTAATGTTTTGTTTTGCCTTGCAGGTCTGTTGTGTGGCCTTGGTTGTTGTGGTACCTGTATTTTTGATGTGCTGTTAGCAGTGGGGAGGGGATTATGTGTTTTGTGAGAAAAAGGGGTGAAGCCAGTAGTGTTTGTGGTTGTCATAGTGACCATACGTCACTTCTGCTATGTACGGTGTGGTTGTTATAGTTACCGGGCGTCACTTCCTCTGAGCCTGTGTTCGTGCCTGTTCTTGTTTACACTAAATGGCTGCTGCCGCACTAGTCAACCTGTGTTGTGTGATTCATGTGTATCGTCCTCCATTACTGGCGCAGAGTGATGTAATGTGCCAGTAGGCTCCACTGTGGGACGCAGCGATTCAGGAAAAAAAGCACACTAGCGCCAACAAGAACCGACGGTGCGGGACACACTGCGGCGACAAGGGCCATGAAAGCTCACCAAAGGCCCATCATTGATACACAGCTGACCGTTGGCTTGGTGTGTTAGTGTAATAGTTTAAAAAAGGTAATATATTAATCTGCAATAAGTTAAAATCCTGTTGAAGTTAAAAAGCTCATATAGGTAAAAGAAACAATTCATAAATAATAAGGGCTGAGATGTGATTAAAAAGACCATAAAGTCACTATAAATATGAGTTAAAAAACAGTAAATGTCAATTTTTATCAATCAATTTTATTTATAAAGCCCAATATCACAAATCACAATTTGCCTCACAGGGCTTTACA
>NC_065516.1:36995119-36999652 GCF_006386435.1 Epinephelus moara | reverse complement strand
CACTAAGCTACTTTTCATCAGATTTACTGAGGAGACTGAACTAATAGGGAAAATGTGAATTACGTTTGAGGAATGCTGTATTTTATTTTATTAATAATTTAGATTCAGTTGTATAATGCAATTTGTGTATTAAAAGACTGCAGGTTTAGATTGTTAAATTAATGTGCAGTTTAAAAATAAGTGGCATTTAATCACATTATTTGAGCTGTAAACAAACTTATACAGTATATGCAGATGTATTTTTGTGCAGATGTACTTTGTTTCAACGAAAGTATTGTTGTAAAATATGATTTGGCTCACTTCACTAAAGCTCTGGTTGAGGAAACACTGCATCACTTGTGTGATTATTTATCCCTGTTTTCCAGAGTGCAACATCAGGACCTTAAGACACAAAATTTGTGACAGTCAAACGTGGCGTGCCGATTCTTGGAGCAGACACCAACTGACCACTGTAGCAGGGCCCATGCTCACAGGTACCTGGGGGTACCAGAAGCTCAAAACAAGAGTCAATAGCAACAGCTGGAGTTATGTTTTTAATGAACACCCAGTAGTGTCAGGTACTTAGTCAGCTGCGGCTTACATGAAACATCTTTGTCCAATTTCCCCACGACAGTCCAGAAGCAGATATTTTGCTCTCTCGATGCACCGTGCATCAAAGACCAGACCAGATTAAAATGCCCCTGGGTTTCTGAGATGTTTCACTCAAATGTTAATTCTAAAGCCATACAGTCCTCAGCCCCTAAAAGTAAAGGAATGTAAATGTCAGTTATTTAATCCTGTTATGTACAGTTAATATTTACACCCTGGATTTCAATGACTCACACTTTAGTAATAAGATTTCTAAATGTCTCCCATTGTTAAAGAATAACTTTCTTGTATTTGGAGGGGACTTACTTTCAGCCTTTCACCTGCTCTCACCAAAGAAAAAAACTTTCGAGCTCCGCTGAGAAGGAGCTTGTTTGGGTGAAAGCCGCTTCAGTGAACTTCAGTAAAGCCGAGTAACGGAGCATTTTATTGGGTAACAGCGTTATAACGGGGGAGACAGTAACTTTTTTGATTACTTGTTACTGAAAAAAGTAGCGCCGTTAGTTACGCCGTTTATTTATAACGCTGTTATTCCCATCACTGTGAATGAATAAATTGTTAAATTGCCAATATGTCTTGTTTCTTCAGACTTCAATCATCCAATCAACCAAACATCACCAAACAAGAGTCAGCAGCAAAAAAAGATTTGGCAAATTTTTCATGGGCACAACCCACATACTCAGCTCTGCTGCTCATCCCACAAATGCATGATCCTTACAAATGTGGCTCCATTTTAAAGGGAAATAAACAGACTTTCCAACGGTATAAGATTTATTGTCAAGAAGCTTCGTTACAACAAAGAAATAATTGACCAAACACAAATGTCCTTAGTTTCTGTGCTTGGTTTAGTTTGGTTTTAGAACAGACTCACTGAACAGTTTCTGTTCTGTCTCAGCATGAAATGATCCCAGACTTTGGACACTTCCTGCCGTTTCCTCTGGCCCGTCTCTTCTCTTCATCCCTCACCATGTTCCCTCTCTTCTGCCATTCTGCAGTCAGCGTAATCAAATCATGTCTTGTATGATTGTTTGTATGATTTTCAGGTTTCTCTTGAGTCACGTGTCCATGGTGTAAGCGTGTTGTGCCACAGTAAGAGTCTTCACAATGCACTGTATATAGTTATATGGATGAGATGAAACTTCAGTACATATCTGAATCTGAATAATTTGTATCACTGATTTTCAGTTTCAGCCCTAAATGCAACACAAAAAGATTCATAAAATCCTTCTTCCTATGTCGTAGCATTTGAGAGACTTTTGAGAGATTGATTTATTCTTAGATTTATGACAGTAATGCCTTTAAGACTTTTTAAGGATCCACAGGAACCCTGATTAAAGAAGGACTGAAGGAACAAATGTTGGACATTGAAAAAGTGTCTGAACGTGACAGAGTTGATGATGTTGTGGACGTTGTTTTTGGTGAAGAAACTCTGTGGTGCCAATGAAAGAGTTGTGTTTACTTCAGCTGGAGTTTATAGATGTATGTTAGGATCAGGGTTCTGCTGTTAGTCAAGCTGAGAGATGAACAGTAATGCTGTCTTATATATATAATATTATCAAAAGATTGTTTGTTGATGCTATGTGAGAGCAACATTTAACTTTGTATTGTTTTAGGTGATTTACAAGAGTGTGTATTGACCTTTACTTTACTGTGTAAGCTTCCTACACAAAGGGGGAAACATGTTGTGTGTTAGTTTCCAGTTTCATCACTAGAGGTCACTGTAGACCACAGGATGTTTGACTGCATGTGATGCACTGAAACTGAANCTACAGTCCACAGAGACAAAGCTGACTCACACACTTTGACAGTAACATCATATAAATGTTGGATCAACACTCACCCTGCCTCAGCCTTCACGTTTCCTCCTTCTGCTCCGTCCACTCAACATGGAGTCTGAGCCGTCTGAACACGTCAGTGTCAGGGTTCCTCCCTGTCCTCATGTACCTGGATCACCTGTTCAGTGTAGCCCCGCCCCTCTGCATTTACAGGAAACCAGCTGAGTTCACTGGAGGTGAACAGGGTGGAGGAGGGCGTGATGCTTCTGCTAAAATAACAGCTCACAGTAGGAGAAGAGTATGTATGTGTGTGTGTGTGTGTGTGTGTGTTTAGCTTGAACAGGCTGAATTAAAATGAGTTTGGGTCAAAATGTTGGAACGTTACCTTCATGTCTAAATCGTGTATATACATCTGTGTACCTTAAAGATGAAATGTTTCCTCTGTCATCATCTCTTCCACAGAAGACAGTGCTTGACTGTCATGACGTCAGCTTCATTAAAAGCATAGCTGCAAATTAAAGCAACAATAGATCAATAGGTGTAACAACACACAGAGACAACACATCTGTGATCAGTTCCCTAATTTAATTTTAACAGTTTTTTTCAATCTTTTCCTCTTTTCCAATTTCTCATTTTATTTTATGGAAGTGATCAGTGTAAGTGCACTTGTCCTTTAAACTCAATAAAAAATAAAAGCTAACAAAATAAAAGACACCTGGTACATTCATTACAGCCGTATCAGTTTGTAGAACAGTTTTGAACAGTTAGAACAAGAGACTGCACTGCAACGTGCAAATCATTCCTCCTTGTGGCTGCCTGTGCTTTTCCCTGTCCTCGCGGCTGCAGCTGCTGTACACAATTTAAAAACTACAACACCCATGATTCATGTAGGAACTGCTGCAGCCAATGTGCAGCCGTGGGAGCTGCAGGACGACTCAACCACCATGATCAGTTTGTAGTGTTTTATCAGGCAATAACTACTACAGAATCTGCTCTAGTGTCATTTTCGGGGGCAGGATTCAGGATTCGGGACAACTGCTTGGATTTTGGGACTGTCCTGAATTTTTCGGGACGTCTGATCACCCTAGAGGGAACAGAAACACAGTTGAACATCAGCTCCTTCATATTTCACTGGATGAGACAGGAGAAAGTGACTTAACATCACAAAATTGAACTTGACATTTCATTTCCTCCTCTGACCCTCAGGAGCCCCTCAGGGCTGTGTCCTGTCCCCCTGACTCTTCTCCCTACATGGACAGGTTCATATCTAGTTCCCTTACCATCCTGAAGGACACTGACGACATCCCCACGTCTCATATCCACTAACAACGAGCACAGTTAGAGGGAGCATGGAGTCACTTGGTACCACCTCAAAAACCTCCTGCTCAATACGCCTTACATCCATCCAAATCCCACAACACTTACAGCATGGAAGTATTCCCACAATCCTTCAGGACTCCTCTGAACATCTGGATGAAAAATCCTTCTGTCTGTTGCTCCATTGAAAAAAAAAGATTTCAGCTTGTTCGTTCAGTGACAACAGTATCATCAGTTATATTTCTATACGTTCATATTTTACAGTTTTCATACAAAAAAAAGGCAGAAATGTTTTGTAAAGGAGGTAACTCAAAACTGCTTCAGGTGTTGACGAAGGGTTGTAGGGCTGTAGGGTTGTAGGGCTGTAGGACTGTAGGGCTGTAGGGTTGTAGGACTGTAGGGTTGTAGGACTGTAGAGCTATAGGGTTGTAGGACTGTAGGGTTGTAGGGCTGTAGGACTGTAGGGCCGTAGGGTTGTAGGACTGTAGAGCTATAGGGTTGTAGAGCGGTAGGGTTGTAGGACTGTAGGGTTGTAGGACTGTAGGGTTGAAGGGCTGTAGGGTTGTAGGACTGTAGGGTTGTAGGACTGTAGGGTTGTAGGGCTGTAGGGTTGTAGGACGGTAAGGTTGTAGGACGGTAGGGTTGTAGGACTGTAGGGTTGTAGGGCTGTAGGGTTGTAGGACGGTAGGGTTGTAGGACTGTAGGGCTGTAGGGCTGTAGGGTTGTAGGACTGTAAGGTTGTAGGACTGTAAGGTTGTAGGGTTGTAGGACTCATATTGCAGCGGTGCCTGGACAGCGTGACGTGTGTGGTTGTGCTGCTGCCGTGGTCCTGCCAGATGCCTCCTGCTGCTGCTGC
>NC_065516.1:36986660-36994471 GCF_006386435.1 Epinephelus moara | reverse complement strand
GGGGGAGTTTTTCCTGATCAGCTGTGAGGGTCATAAGGACAGAGGGATGTTGTATGCTGTAAAGCCCTGTGAGGCAAATTGTGATTTGTGATATTGGGCTTTATAAATAAAATTGATTGATTGATTGATTGATTGATAGGACTGTAGAGCTGTAGGATTGTAGGGTTGTAGGACTGTACGGTTGTAGAGCTGTAGGACTTTAGAGCTGTAGGATTGTAGGACTGTAGAGCTGTAGGACTGTAGGGTTGTAGGACTGTAAGACTGTAGGGTTGTAGGACTGCAGGGTTGTAGGACTGTATGGTTGTAGGGTTGTAAGGCTGTAGGGCTGTATGACTGTAAGGTTGTAGGACTGTAGGGTTGTAGGACTGTAGGGTTGTAAGGCTGTAGGGCTGTATGACTGTAGGGTTGTAGGACTGTAGGGCTGTAGGACTGTAGGGTTGTAGGGCTGTAGGGTTATAGGACTGTAGGGTTGTAGAACTGTAGGGTTGTAGGGCTGTAGGGTTGTAGGACTGTAAGGTTGTAGGGTTGTAGGACTGTAGAGCTGTAGGGTTGTAGGATTGTAGGGCTGTAGGGTTGTAGGACTGTAGGACTGTAGGGTTGTACGGTTGTAGGGTTGTAAGGCTGTAGGGCTGTATGACTGTAGGGTTGTAGGACTGTAGGGTTGTAGGACTGTAGGGTTGTAAGGCTGTAGAGCTGTATGACTGTAGGGTTGTAGGGCTGTAGGATTGTAGGGTTGTAAGGCTGTAGGACTGTAGGGTTGTAGGACTGTAGGGCTGTAGGACTGTAGGGTTGTAGGGCTGTAGGACTGTAGGACTGTAGGGTTGTAAGGCTGTAGGGTTGTAAGGCTGTAGGACTGTAGGGTCGTAGGACTGGAGGGTTGTAGGGCTGAAGGACAGCTTTCGCTCAGTGACTCTAATTCAGTGGTGAGACATGAGAGGCCCAGTGTCAGCTGAGACAGCCTCCAGCCTCCCTTCACCCTGTAAACTCCACTTGTTTCCTCTCTGACTAAGGAAAATGAAATCATTCACCTCTCCCATGTCACCTCATTTTAACATAAAACACAGGAAGTTACCATCTCTCACATTTTCAGGTAACGTTTGTCGTATCTGTCTACATTCCTTTCAAAGTAAACTTGTAGCAGCTTTTCAGTATTTTCTAGAAGAGATGACCAGGTGGGTCAGCAACTCACGTGTGACCTCATGACTCTGCGAGGGTTCACACCCACGGAGTTTAAAGCCTACGACTCTGCACCAGTCAGTTAGAACTGAAGAAGCTTCTTGGATGAGAAATGTCTTCAAGAAACTTAAGCAGGTCCAGCTGCGATACAGCACTTAAGATCACCATGACCTGGATGACTGAGAGTCGTCACCAACATGTAAGAGACAAACTAATGGAATTTGCGGCCTCGACTCTCTGACACACAGACAGGCCCTCTGACAGACAGACAGGCTCTCTCCTCGACTCCTCCCAGCACATTTAACAAATCAAGACGTCCTACAAGATGGCGAGTATCAAACTCTCGTGACTTTACTCCGTCACTGGAATGTTGTGTGCAGCGGTGACATCACTTGAGAGGTCGTTTGGTGTGAGGTCGACATGGAGCAAACTAAAACATGACAAACAAGAAAATAAAGATCACAATGTTTTTATTGTCGTTTTTAACAACATCAACATGTACAGAACATTTATAAAAACCCACGCCTTTTCATGTCACCTGAAACAATCAGCTGATTTAAAGTTCACACGGCTCAGTTTGGAAACACTGACAGACAGCTGGGCGACATTTCACTGCATCATCTTCTCTTCATTCATTAAAAGTTCATTCCACCTAAAAACAGCCAGCGCACATCTTTTAAAAAGCTTCAGTCTCACGCTGCTCTGAAACTTGACTGGTTCAGATCAATCCAACCATGGCTGGTCCAAACTGCCCCGTGTGAGCGCCCCCTACGGTCCCACTGTGAATTACAAACTCTCTGAACACCATGGAGACCGAGCTTGCAGTTTCTTTTAATGCTGTTACCTTGAGATGGTGAGTGAATAATTTCATTATCTCCAGATAACACAGCTCTGTTTCTGTTTAATTTATGTTGTTTCACGAGAAAATTATTTTTGTTTTAAATTCATTAGAACAAAGTCGTAATATTTTGAGATTAAACTCGTAAATTTCTGAGAGAAAAAGTTGCAGATTAAACTCAGAGAATGACACTGTCCCTCTGAACAACAGATGCAGCAGATGAATATGGGACATTTGGCTCATTCCCAAGTTTCATAGTTCAGACTTTGATCTTTTCCAGCCTCATTGAGGAGTATAAATTAACCCAAACGAAGGAAGGCTTCGTCCTCCAACAGAACAACACAGTTACATTTCTGACTGCAATAATCGGACATAACGAAATAATTAACTTGAGATCTCGAGATAACGACATTCAAAGAAACATTTTTAAAAAGCAAGCACGGCCGTTCCCGTATTTTGAAGGACACACCTAGAAACTATATATCCATTAATTTAACAATAAAATCTATTTTTGTACAGACTGATTTAAAATTTGACACCAAAATAACAAACAGACTTTTGTTTGGTATCTCTATAAAATAATATCCATACAATCTTTACATATGCAGTGAGTAACATTAACATTATCATATGTGATAAATAGCAGATAAATAGTGTCTCAGTGATATCTGGAAAAAAAACTATTATTAATAATGATTTACTGATCTAAATCTCTGTCTCAACCAATCAGAACCTGCAGCTACAATGATAGGCACCATGATGACGTGATGGACCCGCCCCTTTGTGACATCACAGAAGGGGTCGTCATGATGGTCAAATCATCACTGCAGCCGTTTAAATATGAAGTGATGATTTCTGTCATAAATAATGTTTTCACATGACATGTACAGTTCCATGGCTCTTAGCTCTGACTGGGTGCCACCTGGTGGTTACTGCTGCTAACAGCAGGGGTTCATTCTCTAGGCCGCAGGCAGCATGACGCCGTACAGCCTCATGGCGTCATGCACACAATCCTCAGGTGTTACGTGACATTTCCTTTGGCTGCCTCTCAATAAAAGTCACTCTGTGTTTGTCCAGTTGAGGATTTTACTGTGAAGCAGCAGCTGATTTAAACTGTTCATGAAACGATGAACAGGTGAACCTGTCACCTGACTGATGTGCAGTGTTGAGCAGTGATGTAATAATATTATATATTTCATTACTGATTACACTTCAGTAAAAATATTACAGTCACACTAACAACTGCTACTTTTGCCGTCATCATCCTGCTGATTTGAAATCCAACAATCAATCTCATCCCCGGACTCATTTTCGTTATAGTCGTACAAGACTTTGAATTTAGAGGAGAAAGTAAGTAATTACCAATTTTGTGAAGTGTAAGGAAAAATAAATCTAACGAGTCGTTTAACGAATTACTGTTGGCAGGGAGGAGGAAGAAATATTATTTTTCAATAGAACCAGTGATGAGTAATAAATGACATCATTTAATCAACAAGCCCAACACTGATGGTGTGTTGTTGTCCATCACTGCGGCGTCACCTGGACTGAACACACGCGGTGAGGCAGAGGTTAATGTACTGAAAGCCAGTATCCAGGAGCATCATGGGAAATGTAGACAGACTTAAACTCAGGATATCTTCACCTCTGCTGTTTCTGTCTTACACCTGGAAGGATGTTACTAAAGCCCCTTTTACACTTCCTGTTCCAGGCGGGAATATTGCTCAGTTTGGCCTCCTCACTGTTCTGCATTAAAGGTACGATCACAGAGCGGGGGGGCAGAGCTGTCCCGACTTTAATGTGGGAGCAGAGCTACTAACAGCGCTGAACTGATGTCTGTTCAAAAGGGACGGCCAGCAGGACGGAGGACATCCATGGTCTCGGGTTTGATGTTCTGATGACGTGTTATGTGTGCGACCCACCGCGGGAGTTTTAAAAAGGTAGCTGTTAGCTGTTAGCTGTTAGCAGCTAACTCAAAGAAGAACAGCAACTGTTAGCAGTTAGCAGCTAACTCAAAGAAGAAGAACAGTAGCTGCTAGCAGTTAGCAGCTAACTCAAAGAAGAAGAACAGCAGCTGCTAGCAGTTAGCAGCTAACTCAAAAAAGAAGAAGAGTAGCTGTTAGCAGTTAGCAGCTAACTCAAAGAAGAACAGCAGCTGTTAGCAGTTAGCAGCTAACTCAAAGAAGAAGAACAGTAGCTGTTAGCAGTTAGCAGCAAACTCAAAGAAGAACAGTAACTGTTAGCAGTTGGTAGCTCACTCAAAGAAGAAAAGCAGCTGTTAGCAGTTAGCAGCTAACTCAAAGAAGAACAGTAACTGTTAGCAGTTGGTAGCTCACTCAAAGAAGAAAAGCAGCTGTTAGCAGTTAGCAGCTAACTCAAAGAAGAAGAAGTAGAGTAGCTGTTAGCAGTTAGCAGCTAACTCAAAGAAGAACAGCAGCTGTTAGCAGCTAACTCAAACAGTGAGGTCCAGGAGCTCCTTACCCTCCGAGCAGAGGACGAGATCAGCCGCCATATAACGGGGACATTGAATGATTGTTATTGATGTGAGATGTCATTGTTATTGTTTATAAAGAGCGGCTGACACGTATGTTATATGTCACACTAGAGGCTGACGCTGTGGTGTTACACGTCACTCCTCTTTTGCTTCTGTGATGTCATCATGCTGGCTGACATCACACTGAAGAGACATCATGTCGCCGTACCTTGGTTCTGCTGCCTGAAGAGGGGACGTGGTAGCGGCTCTATAGCGCCACCTCTATGTAAAAAGGGTTAAGTTTAATGTTGGGTTGACGTCTGATGGGAGACGCGCTGCGACACGACCAGCGTACCAGAATTTTACTGATAATTAAAATGTCTCCTGACATCTGCAGATGATGTTTCTGATGCGTGCTGCAGATCAGCGCCGCCGACCGCAGCACTGACCTCACAACCAAAACCTTTAAACTTCTCTGTGATGAAAGGTGAAACAATAAAAGATCCCTGATTGGCTCCAGCACATGTCCCGCCCACCTCCACAGAAACTGTCCAATCACAGCTCTGCAGCGCCTCCTCGCCCTTCAACAAACAGCCAATGAAAAACAAACTCTCAGCGCCTCCCGACCAATCACACGTCAGCCATTTGACAGCGCTCTTTCTTGACCCCGCCCCTTCCTGTCCCTCTTCTCCTGTGGTGAGTGGCTTGACTCCAATGATGATGTCACGCTGCCTCCTCCTCCTCCCCTTCTCCTCCTGTCCCCTCCTCCGCTCCTCCCTCCTTCACCTCCTCCCCTCCACCACCAGTCTCCTCTTCCTCACCCACTTTCTCTTCTTCCTCCCCCTCCTTCATCTCCCCCGCCTCCTGGGTTTCTCCTTCACTGGCCTCCTCCTTTCCTCCTTCCTCTCCTCCATCTGTTTCTGTCACTGCTGCCTCCTCCTCTGTCTGTCTCTCTGTGTCCCCAACTGCCTCCTCCTCTGTCTGTGTCTCTGCGTCCTCCTCTGCCTGTCTCTCTGCCTCCTCCTCTGTCTGTCTCTCTGTGTCCCCAACTGCCTCCTCCTCTGTCTGTCTCTCTGTGTCCCCAACTGCCTCCTCCTCTGCCTGTGTCTCTGCGTCCTCCTCTGCCTGTGTCTCTGCGTCCTCCTCTGCCTGTCTCTCTGCGTCCCCATCTGCCTCCCCCTCTGTCTGTCTCTCTGCGCCCCCATCTGCCTCCTCCTCTGTCTGTCTCTCTGTCTCTAGTGTTTCTCCACTTTCTGTCTGTCTCACTTGTTTATCTCCCTCTCTTTCTGTCTCCCCCTCTGAGTGTCTCTCTGTCTCCCCCTGCTGGCAGGTCTCAGTAGCATCAGCATCCTCGCAGCCTGTCTCTGTTTCTCTTTCTTTACCCAGCTCCTGGTCCAGCTCCTGCTCCTGGTCTTGATCTGGTTCAGGTTTATATTCTGTCTCTGTCTTTGTCTCCAGTCCCTGGTCCTGGTCCTGGTCCCGATCTAGTCCAGGTTGACATCCTGTCTCTGGTTCTGTTGAGTCCAAACCTGTTGGCTGAGATGGGAGAGACTCCTTCCTCCCTAGACCTGCAGACAGACAGACAGACAGACAGACAGACAGACATGAGTACTTTTACTCTCAGTACTTTAAGTACATTTATCTGAAAGTACTTTTACTTCAGCGAGGTTGTGAATGCATGACTTCTTGAATCCTTCTTAAACCACAGACACGACTCGTTACCAGGGAAACGAGATTACATGACATCACTGTGTCATGTGATGTCAGGAACATCAACATGTGACTGCTCTGTACTGATATGAATACATTTACACACACACAACAACACAGTCAAAGTGTGCACTGGTGCACGTTACGCATGACACGCGTTGCCTTATATACATGAGGAAACATGATGATGTCACAGTGAAGCTGACCTTTGACATTTTGGATATAAAACGTCATCACTTCTATTTGAATCCTGTCAGACATTTGAGTGAAGTTCTGTCATAACTGACATATGAAGTCTTGAGGTATGGTCACAGTGACCTTTGACCTTTGACCTTTGACCACTAAATTCTAATCAGTTCATGGTTGAGTCCAGGTGGACATTGGTGCCAAATTTGAGGAGAATTCCCTCGAGCTGATCTTCAAATACCGACTTCACAAAGATGGCAACAACAACCATGATGATATTCACCAATATTCTAACATTAACACTGATAATATTAATATAAGTAATAATATTATAAACATTATCACTGAAATGTTTCCTAACATCAGCACTGATAATAATAATAATAATGATGTTTACCTGCGGGGGTCAGGACCAGCGCCTGCAGGATGTCAGAGAGCGAGACGATGCCGACAATACGAGACTCTTCATCAACAACAACCAGCCTGTGAACCTGCACACACACACACACATACATACACACACACACACACACACACAGTAGTTATACCTCTATGGACACAGCTGTGACTCATCCCTGATATGATTCACATGTTCTCTGACCTCTGCCTTCACGATACGGTCCACGATGGTCTCCAGTGTTTCCAGTTTGTTGCACTTCATGACTCCTTCAAAGTACTGGGATCTGTGTCTGAGAGCCTGAGTGACAGTCACGTCCAGGTTGTTGTACGTCTTCTCTGCCGCCAGGTTCTGCACAGACGGACAACACTCAGGTTTCCTGTGTTTCCTCAGACAGTGAACACAACGATCATGTTTCCAGAGTTACTCACAATCACGTCAAACTTGGAGTAGATGTCCACCACTCTACCTGCAAACACAAGACATGATCATCGAGCCACTGGGCAACAAATCACACTTTATCTACTGTGCTGTTGCCCATGGTTACCGTTGTGGTCGACGACGGGGAGGGCGGAGACGCGGCGGTGTGTGAAGACAGACAGCGCGGTGATGAGCGCCGTGTCGGGGTGGATGTAGGCGATGTTGGCGTACGTCCCCACGGCCAGCTCCTCCAGAGACTGCTTCATGAAGGCCGGCATGGGCATCTCACACACCTGACAGACACACACACACACACACACACACACACGTCCTGCTGTGAGACAGACGTCCTGCTGTGGACAGCAGCACAAACGCTGTACAACATGGAGACTCACAAAGAGCTGCAGGAACTTGAGGATCCTCTTGTGAGTCAGGATGTAGAGAGCGTTCCCGCTGACCGGATCGATGACAGGAAGACGGTGGATCTTATTCTTGATCAGCGAGTACACTGCTTCAAATATACTGTGGGGGGACAGGTGGATAGACAGGTGGAGGGACAGGAGGGGGGGACAGGTGGAGGGACAGGAGGGGGGACAGGTGGAGGGACAGGTGGA
>NC_065516.1:36971224-36986328 GCF_006386435.1 Epinephelus moara | reverse complement strand
AGGTGGAGGGACAGGTAGGGGGAACAGGTGGAGGGACAGGTGGAGGGACAGGAATATTTGTCAGGTGGAGGGACAGGTGGAGGGACAGGAATATTTGTTGAGCTCTGTCTGGATCATATCTGTATCTCATTCCTCTTTCCCCGCCTCTCCCTGTTCCCCTTCTCTTCTCTCCTCTCCATCTCACCTCCCTGTTTCCTTTCCTCCCCTGGTTCACTCTCCTTGTTTCCTCTCCTTATTTACTCTCCCTTCTCCTCCTCTCCCAGTTTCCTCTTCTTGTCTCCTTTCCTCAGTATATTTTCAGAAGATAATAAATCAATCAGTAAAGAGTAAATCAAATTCTGTGCACACAGACAGGTACAGACACACAGACAGGTACAGACAGGTACAGACGTACCTGGCGTCAGGTGAGATGTGGACCAGAGGTTTGAAGGTCTCCTGCAGGTACAGCTCTGTCAGAAAACACATGATGATGATGATGATGAAGAAGATGATGACATCACTGACTCATTACTGTGATCACCACAACCATCTGAATTTAGAGTTCGTACCTCTCCACGTCTCGATCTTATGTTCCTCCAGCTCGTAGATCTGAACCTGAAGGAGACACACACACACTCAAACTCACAGTACGGCTCTGCTGGAGGGACAAAAAGAGTCTGCAGCAGGAGGGAACACACGTTAACACTGCTGTCCGTCTACTTGTCCTTGCTGACAGTCACAGATATGAGACGCTACATGTGACGTGTCAGGATGACCTGCCGGTCCTGGACACAACCGTGTCCACGTCAATGAGACCAACAGGGAACCAATCAGCTGCTGGATAACAGTGAAGCTACCTGGGTCACTGACAACACACGATGTGTCATCACTCTGTGGAGACGTGACGCTTTGGTCCTGATGGTCAAACATCAGGTGGTCACTGGGAACCAGACCAGGTAAGATGGCCGACGGTGATCCCATGAGTTCTGACGTCACACCTGCTGTTTCATATCTGCTCTGTCTCAGCTGTTTCCTGGATACTAATGTGTCAGCCAATCAGACATGATGTCACAGTGTGTGTGTGTGTGTGTGTGTGTGTGTGTGTGTGTGTGTGTTTGATCCCATCGTCTCCTCAGGCTGTTAGAATATTTACAAAGACTCAGAGAGCACGGCTAAATATAGCACTGACACACACACACACACACACACACACACAGTCTTACCCACAAAGCTCTGCTTCTTGCTCTCCCACAGAGGAGCAGCTCTCACTCCGTTTGCCACCAGAGCAAAGAACGCCTTCTTCACCTGAAACACAAACAACAACAATATTATTATTAATATTATCAACAGAGGAAGTCATGGTGGAACTGCACCACCTAGTTTAATAATGACCTAACAGACCATCAGTCATCAGCAGTGATGGGCTGTCACTCTGGTTGATACTGGTTATTGATTCTGTTTAATCATTACATCAGAGCTGTTTAAAAAGTTTATGAGTTTCAGATGGGATGATTTCGGATGGGATGATTTCAGACAATGATTTCAGATGGGATGATTTCAGACAGGATGATATCAGACAATGACTTCGGACAGGATGATTTCAGACAGAATGATTTCAGACAATGATTTCAGACGGGATGATTTCGGATGGGATGATTTCAGACGGGATGATTTCAGACAATGATTTCAGACGGGATGATTTCAGACAATGATTTCGGATGGGATTATTTCAGACGGGATGATTTCAGATGGGATGATTTCAGACGGGATGATTTTGGATGGGATGATTTCAGACAATGATTTCAGATGGGATGATTTCAGACAATGATTTTAGACAGGATGATTTCAGACGGGGTGATTTCAGACGGGGTGATTTCAGACAATGATTTCAGATGGGATGACTTCAGACGGGATGATTTCAGACAGGATGATATCAGACAATGACTTCGGACAGGATGATTTCAGACAGAATGATTTCAGACGGGATGATTTCAGACAGAAGGATTTCAAACGGGATGATTTCAGACAAAATGATTTCAGAGGGTTTGATTTCAGATGAGGTGATTTCAGATGGGATCATTTTAGACGGGATGATTTCAGACAGGATGATTTCAGACGGGATGATTTCACACGGAATGATTTCAGACAGGATGATTTCAGATGGGATGATTTCAGACAGGATGATTTCAGATGGGATGATTTCAGACAGGATGATTTCAGACAGGATGATTTCACACGGAATGATTTCAGACAGGATGATTTCAGACAGGATGATTTCAGATGGGATGATTTCAGACAGGATGATTTCAGACAGGATGATTTCAGACGGGATAATATCAGATGGGATGATTTCAAGCAGGATGATTTCAGATGGGATGATTAGAGCTGAATATCATGAATATAACTCCATGTTGTGTGTAGAGCAGCATCAGTGCCACTGTATAAACTTTATGATATAACTGGAAACTATGAAGGTCAATAACACAACTCATATTCCTGACATCATCATACTGACTGAGGACATTAGCCAGTATCATTCCTTCATCCTGTACACTGTCCTCCTGTCCTCCTGTCTTTGTCCTCCTGTCCTCTGTCCTCTGTCCTCAACAAATACGACGGCAATCAGCCACAAGGGGGTGCTATAATTAAAGCCCAAAAATTCAGTTTTGGAAAGACCATGCCCAACGATGGTTCCCAACTGGTGGGTCGCGGTCCAAAGGTGGGTCACAGGTCCATTCTGAACGGACGGCAAGTGACTCGCCAACATGTCAAGTTCATAAAAACACACTTTATTTTTGAGTACAGTGAATTTCTGGCACAGAGGAGAGTACAGTTGTAAAGTGAGTGACTAACACACAGCTGCTTGGCAGAGACAACAAACCAGCTGGACGACATGTCGGAACACCTGTAAGACACTAACTATATAAACTGTGTGACTGAGGGGAAATCTGGACCAGTTGGGAACCACTGATCTATAAAAAAACCACGAAGGTCTACCAGACTAGATTTTACATTATTTAGAATTTTTTAAACACATTTTTGACATGTCCTCCTAAACCGTAGGTCCAATTTGTACCAAATGTTCTGTGGATCATCGCTGGACAAAGCTTATCAAAAGTTTTTAAAAGCTTGTTGATATCTCGTTGCGTTTTCAGGATACCGACCAATGAACTTTAGAGGGGGCGTGGCTCAGCACATTAATAGATCAAACTCCACAACTGCTGAGCCACTCATCATGAAAACTGCAGCAACATATCCTGAAAGACTCATTCACTCATCGAACACTAGGGGGCGCCACAAGTGCATAATTGGGCGTGGCATAACACAAATCAGACTTTAAATCAGAAACTGTCCAATCATCACAAAACTTGCAGGATATGTTTCATAACAGCGTTGAACCCGGTGTGTAAAAATATTTTGAAGTCAGTCAATGGGGGGCACAATGGCCTTTAGTTTGTTCAAACATCGCCAGACTCAGTGGATATGGAGAGGATAATGCCCTTCAAGGTGTCCTTCTCACTTTTAAACAGCCTCCACTACGCCAGACGGGTCACGCCTCTACGTCGGCCATTAAAATGTGATAATGGACACACTGAAGGGCATCATCCTGCTCATACCGCGGTCACTTACCAAAGAAAAAGAAAGTAAAAATATTCATTACTTTTTGTGCTTTTTGCAGTCAAAATCTAAACTTTTTCACAAGCCATAACCAGTCCCTCCAGAAAAATCGCGATTGTGCAAACACAATAATTAATGCAAATTCAATGAAAGTCCATAATATTTGCAGGGGCTTGCAATTTTTCAAAAGTCCAGTGATTTTTTTGAAACGTCATCAGACGTCTTCACCAAATTGCGCTAATGGCATTGCAGTATGGAGAAACGCTCTGTATTGACGTAAGAATTTGCACTTTGTTTAAAAGACAATATGTGCTGAATTTATTAAAATGTTATGTTAACAGAAGATGTAGCTGACACGTTGTTTTACAGTCACATTGTCTGGTTTGACAGCTACGATATTCACTCAGGGTTTTTTTGCAACATTATTGGAGTCCATGTTTTGAAAATAATTAAAAAAAACTAAATAAGAGAACTGAAATATGTGCAGCTGTCTTTGTAATATTCAGAATGAGTGATAACATAACTTATTTTTTGGAGCCAGTAGTTTAAAAGAAAATCACATTTTTTTTCTCCTGACTTGCAATTTTTGTCATTAGTTGCAATGTCCCGCAACAAAATCACATAAAAATGCAGCAATTTTTATCGCATTTTTTGACAAAATTGGCAGCAATTTCAAGGGTTTTTTTGCGGCGGGATCCTGGAAGGACTGCATAACTCTGTTTCCATGGTAACACCTGAGGGTTTACCTCATACCTGGAACAATCATTGCCGCCCCGTGAAGTTCTTATGCAACAGAAATGTTGTTCAGAAATTTGGAGCTCTATTACTGATGTGCTCGTTGTTTCCTTTAATAAAGTTTATTGTAACAGAGATAAAAACAGTATAATTCAGACTCAGGGTGTCTTATTAACATGTCAGAGGAAGAAATGAGTGGACGTCCCAACAGTGTCTCACCTGCAGTGTGGTGTCAAACACCACCAGTTTGGAGCTGGTGGGGATGATGTCATAACACTTGTGACACTTCATGAAGCGCATGTAGATGTCTCTCTCTGACTCCGCTGACGCTGCACAGGAAACAGGAAACATGTAATAATCATCATCATCATCACCATCATCACCATCACTGCTCATTCTCAGCTGCAGACAGTTCAGTCTGTGCTTTATGTTACTGTGTCATGTTCGCTACTTTATGTAATGTAAACATGCTAAAGCTAATAATGTGTGACTAGCATAAAACAACAGTTGTGTCTGTGAACCCTGACAGTTGTTACTGAGCTGAGTTTGAGACTTGTGTTAAATGATCCTGTTGTTTTATGGCTGTTTGGAGACGTTTTAAATGATCCTGTTGTTTTATGGCTGTTTGGAGACGTTTGTCTGTAAGACACAAGTTTGTCTTCAGGACTTTAACACACAAGTTTGTCTCCAGGACTTTAAGACACAAGTTTGTCTTCAGGACTTTAACACACAAGTTTGTCTTCAGGACTTTAAGACACAAGTTTGTCTTCAGGACTTTAACACACAAGTTTGTCTTCAGGACTTTAACACACAAGTTTGTCTTCAGGACTTTAACACACAAGTTTGTCTTCAGGACTTTAACACACAAGTTTGTCTTCAGGACTTTAACACACAAGTTTGTCTTCAGGACTTTAACACACAAGTTTGTCTTCAGGACTTTAACACACAAGTTTGTCTTCAGGACTTTAACACACAAGTTTGTCTTCAGGACTTTAACACACAAGTTTGTCTTCAGGACTTTAACACACAAGTTTGTCTTCAGGACTTTAACACACAAGTTTGTCTTCAGGACTTTAACACACAAGTTTGTCTTCAGGACTTTAACACACAAGTTTGTCTTCAGGACTTTAACACACAAGTTTGTCTTCAGGACTTTAACACACAAGTTTGTCTTCAGGACTTTAAGACACAAGTTTGTCTTCAGGACTTTAAGACACAAGTTTGTCTTCAGGACTTTAAGACACAAGTTTGTCTTCAGGACTTTAAGACACAAGTTTGTCTTCAGGACTTTAAGACACAAGTTTGTCTTCAGGACTTTAAGACACAAGTTTGTCTTCAGGACTTTAAGACACAAGTTTGTCTTCAGGACTTTAAGACACAAGTTTGTCTTCAGGTCTTTAAGACACAAGTTTGTCTTCAGGACTTTGAGACACAAGTTTGTCTTCAGGACTTTGAGACACAAGTTTGTCTTCAGGACTCTGAGACACAAGTTTGTCTTCAGGTCTTTAAGACACAAGTTTGTCTTCAGGACTTTAAGACACAAGTTTGTCTTCAGGACTTTAAGACACAAGTTTGTCTTCAGGACTTTGAGACAGATGGTCCTGAAGTTTTATAAAAAGATGATGGTTTTGGTAAAATGAAAAGATTTCTTCCTGAAAGGTCTCTCTGACAGAAAGGTCTCTCTGACAGAAAGGTGTCTCTGACAGAATAGTCTGAGTGGGCGAAAGTTCGCTGCATAGATCAGCCTCTCATTGGGAGCTGCAGAGCTGCAGACAAACAGCTCACCTCCACCAGGTGAACTCATTTTACCTGCCGTGCTGAGTGGGGAACGAACAAGAAAATATCAGACAGTTTGAAAAGATGTATAAAAAGATCATCTCTGGGAGGTACAGAGATGAGGAAGGGGAATACGAAGCACGCTGACGGTGTCGTCGATCAGAAATGACGAGCATGAACACAGTGGTTCGGTTTTGGGCAGAGAGCTGGTCTATGAGACTGACTGATGGATGGAAACAAGCACTTTGCTTCTTCCTGCTTTTACACATGAGATGTTCATTTATTTCCTGGTGTCATTTTTTGGTTTATTCCAAACACGTGGTGGCCTTATGAGAGATCAACAAGATATCAACCAACCAATCAGCTAACGGACAGGAAGGCGTCTGACTGACTGACTGACTGGAACTACAATATGAACATCTTCGTGAACCCACTCAGAGAAACTGGGACCAAGTCCTCCAAACTGCCCCGAACCATGAGACACAGTGACATCACTTCCTGTGTGGTTAGACCTGTAAACCACCGAGTCAGGCAGAGAAAGGGAGAGCAAACAGTGATTGTCTAATCTCTGCGGGTCAGTTGCCACGGTGACTTCAACATCCAACTCAACTGAGCTTGTCTCTAAGCTGTCTGTTGCCATGACAACACACACAGCTGGCTGCTCAACATCTGCCCGTGACACTCATGCTGCAAAGCATTCTGGGAAGAGGAGGAAGAGGGCTTTTGGAGATGGCACGTGGAATACAGCTGTGACTCATCAAAGATGCTGATCAGTGATGTAACAGGTCACAGTACCAGTCTCACTACCCATAATCCCTTGCGCTCTGGGTTTAGCTCCTGTAGCTGCAGGATTATACCTCAGTCTGTGTCTACATCATCAGACTGATGAAGGTCAGAGTCTGTCTGTCTGTCCTTCATGTTCACTGTCACACAGCCGAAAGCTGAAAAGCCACAGGCGCCACTGGGACACAGCGTATCATGTGACGTGTCACGCTGCAGCTCGTCAACCACACAAAGTTCTTACTACTCTTACTGACAGGTCTGAACCTCCTCCTTCTCTACATCAGCTTCAAACCTGTGTGGACAGCCCCTAATTAAAGCTGATGTCTCACCTGAAGAGCCGATCTCCAGAGCGATGACTCAACAGGAAGTAGCTTTTTGGCAATTGTGTGTATAATGATGGGACTGTGGGTCGTTCAGCTCGAGATATTTCTTGCCCTAAACGAGTCTCTCTTCATCCACTCTTCATCACACACGAGACACAGCAACAGCTACAGAGTTCTCTTCATACATCCATGGCGAGCAGAGGAGTCGAGCTGCTACAGGAGCAGAGAAGAAGAGCTGCTACAGGAGCAGAGGAGTCGAGCTGCTACAGGAGCAGAGAGGAAGAGCTGCGACAGGAGCAGAGAAGAAGAGCTGCCACAGGAGCAGAGAAGAAGAGCTGCCACAGGAGCAGAGAAGAAGAGCTGCTACAGGAGCAGAGACGAAGAGATGCTACAGGAGCAGAGAGGAAGAGCTGCTACAGGAGCAGAGAAGAAGAGCTGCGACAGGAGCAGAGAAGAAGAGCTGCTACAGGAGCAGAGAAGAAGATCTGCGACAGGAGCAGAGAGGAAGAGCTGCTACAGGAGCAGAGAAGAAGATCTGCGACAGGAGCAGAGAGGAAGAGCTGCTACAGGAGCAGAGAAGAAGAGCTGCGACAGGAGCAGAGAAGAAGAGCTGCTACAGGAACAGAGAAGAAGAGCTGCTACAGGAGCAGAGAAGGCTACAGGAACAGAGAAGAAGAGCTGCTACAGGAGCAGAGAAGAAGATCTGCGACAGGAGCAGAGAAGAAGAGCTGCTACAGGAGCAGAGAAGAAGATCTGCGACAGGAGCAGAGAGGAAGAGATGCTACAGGAGCAGAGAAGAAGATCTGCGACAGGAGTAGAGAAGAAGAGCTGCTACAGGAGCAGAGAAGAAGATCTGCGACAGGAGCAGAGAGGAAGAGATGCTACAGGAGCAGAGAAGAAGATCTGCGACAGGAGCAGAGAGGAAGAGCTGCTACAGGAGCAGAGAAGAAGAGATGCTACAGGAGCAGAGAAGAAGAGATGCTACAGGAGCAGAGAGGAAGAGCTGCCACAGGAGCAGAGAAGAAGAGCTGCTACAGGAGCAGAGAGGAAGAAATGCTACAGGAGCAGAGAAGAAAAGCTGCTACAGGAGCAGAGAAGAAGAGATGCTACAGGAGCAGAGAAGAAGAGCTGCGACAGGAGCAGAGAAGAAGAGATGCTAAGGGAAAGCCACGGCGGCGGAGCATCCAGGAGCCTCAACACACATCTAACCACCACCAGAGTGGACTTGTACATTGAAAATAATGGGGACGTATTTTTTGACGTGCAGCATTCGCCACTGGTGTGTTTTGGCCCTTAGTGACTTAGGAGGGAGGAGGTAAAAGAAAGAGGAAAGTGACAGAAGTGTGTCAGAGACTAACAGGAGTGTGAGCCAGCAGCGAACACACTGATTGGATCATTGATTTCTGGAAACTGAGGAGCAGAAGGTACAGTGTGTGTGTGTGTGTGTGTGTGTGTGTGTGTGTGTGTGTGTGTGTGTGTGTTTAATTAAAGGGGAATTCCACCACAAAGTGACTTCAGGTTGCTTCTGGATGGAATCGTAGAATTTGATCATAAAAATGGAATCACCTGTGAAACATGGAGTATCGTTGATGTGATTTAGGATTACCGCCTCGCGGTCGGTTGCCCCCATGAACCAGTTAAGTTGCAGTTCCAGTTTACATCCATGTCAGTGAAAACATGGATGCTTCACACATCAATTCAGTATCTGACCAAATGTCTCCCCCTCTGTTCCTGAGATATGACGCAGAGTAATGGACAGAGAAGTGTTTTTTGCAGAACCTAAACTGTCACTTCCAAACACCATCTCTTCGAGGTGGTCCTGGGACATCAGGCTCACGAGAATGAGACAGACGAGGTCACAGTGTCAGGAAGTTATTCTGGTAACCTCTGTCCTCCAAAGCGCTGTTGATCCTTCATTACCATGAACACACACACTGTAGTTTATTTTGACTCCGACACACACTGTCCTGCTGACACATGAATCCACCGCTGAATATAGTCCCCAGCAAAGTCCCTTCCTGTCTGAGAACCAATGAGAGGGCAGTATCAACAGTTTAGAGTCTTACCAGCATCATCGGGGTCCGGCTGCTCCGACATGCCGTCTGCAACCTCCACCTGTCGACAACATCACACCATCAGTAAACTAGAGGATCACAGTCTGAGCAGCAACAACGTCCACATGTCTGACTGTCAGCGTTACACTCACACTATGTATTTTATATTACAAAAAAGAAAATGAATACATTTAAAAATACATTTTAAATAAATACAAATAAAATAAAAACAATTAAAAATTCATCACAATAAGTTAAAAAGAAAATGTAATAGAAAAGTAAATACACAGTGGAATTAATAATAATAATAATCATAATCTTTATTAAACAGCATCTGTCATACACAAGACATACAGCACCAACTGCTTTCACACATTCTAGAGAACTGAAAAAAACGTCCTACCAAAAAAAAAAAAAAAATCAATTCTTTGAATCATCGTGATGCAGACGTGGACGACTGGGCATC
The DNA here is from genome assembly GCF_006386435.1 of Epinephelus moara. Classification (NCBI taxonomy): domain Eukaryota; kingdom Metazoa; phylum Chordata; class Actinopteri; order Perciformes; family Serranidae; genus Epinephelus; species Epinephelus moara. Next base: position 36,976,594 of record NC_065516.1, on the reverse strand, counting down.
AATTCACTAAAGGTTAATAACTTGATGTTGATGGAACTAAAGAGGTGGAACTCAACGATGCAGCGCCCGCACAGCTAACAGCGCGGACACGACAGCGTTAACTTGAATTCATCTTCACAGAAGCAGTTTTAAGCTCGTTTTAATTCAGTGTCTAAATAATTAAATTTGCAAGACGAACATTAATTATGTTGTGACTACTTCCTACACTGTCACCCAGAGACGAACGTTAACGAGGCGAAGCAGCGATCAGCAGTGACATTAACAAACCAGACCGGCTGATTGACGACACCCTGCAGCATCAAACAACTTGAACCAAAATAACACCTGAGAAACTCTGCGCCCGCTCCGCTCAGTGTCTCGGATTTTCCCCGAGATAGCGTGCAGCAGAGAGGCTGCTCCCCACCGCTGCAACACAGCAGAGCCTCCCCCTGATTGTGTTACTATCATACAGGCAGGAGACAGTAAGGTGCTTTCAAATTAATGCAATAAAGGATTTATTCATTTAACAAATAAAATATTTTGATCTGCTTTAATTTTTTAACTCAACTGTGTCAGAAAACAGCCTCGTCCCAGAATTCTGAATTCACAACTTCAAAATCTAAAACTAACAGTTTGACCTGAAAACATCAGCGTCCACATGTGTCACTATAATCATCTTTGTTTGAAAGAGATTATTTCTTATGAAGATGTTGGATCTTTGAAGACGTGTCCTGATGAAACATGTTCTTATCAGGTGTAAGAGACGTTAGCTACGTCACACGAACTCCTGTCTCACTTCCTGGTTTCTGTGAATGCTGCTCAGGTACCGGTAACATTTCTGTTTTTTGATAACTTCATTATAAAATATTGCAATCAGGTGTGTCTCAACCGTAGCAGGTCGACTCTGCGGCTCCTATAAATCCAAACTTAATAAGAACTATGGTTTTGAAATAAGTATTTTTATCAGCATTCAGAGAATTCTGAGCAACTTTTAAAAATGAAATGGCTCCTCACTTTGACTGCTGAGAAATTATAAAGTATATAACTTTGTCGACTCGGTCAGATCTGACCTCTGACCCCCATCAGGTATGATGTTCAGGATGACATTAAATCTCTGGGAGGCTGGTCCCTCACAGGGTTTAACAGACAGAAAAGACTTTGATCTTTTCAAACAGATTTACCTGATTGAAGAGTAAAAAACAAAAACCACAAAGAAGTAAGGTTTTGTCCCAGCTGTTCACACTGAGGCGTCATTCACATATTAAACAGACAGAATGAACATAAAACAGGCCAACAAGACTTTTCACTATGAAAGGACATCCAAAATCTTCAGTACACAGACAGAAGCAAAACTATGAATCGTACAATCATTAAATCATAAAACCATAGAGTGGTAAAACAATGACATCACAAAATCAAGTAAGATTTCAAAAGAGCTGCAGCAGCGTGACGCGTCAAGAGTGTCAGAGCTGTATGAGGAGAGTCACAGCCACTTAAAGGCTAACGTGAACAGATGAACATATTCAGCAAGCAGCTTCTCTGATGTCTGTAGGTCATGTGTTCATAGCTTTGGGGCGTCACTGACAAACGCTGCATCCTCGATCTTCTTCCAGTAAACCAGCAGCAGGTGATCGCAGTATTCTTGGAGGCGAATAGTTAACAAGAGTTATGGCGCCATGACGTATATAGCGTGCATAGCAACGGGCTGAGATAGAGCAGTCGGACTCGTTGCACTCACTAGACTAGGACTACAGTGTTTTCTTCCGGTAAACGTAAACCCGTAACATCTGCCCCGCCCCCTATCCAATCAGAAACCTTCCCTGCCCCAAACCTTGCGCTGACCAGGGCTGTACCCAAATATTCGGATATTCGAATATTCGTTTCTATGGGTAGGTATTCGTTATGAAAATTTGGTATTCGATATTCATTTTTTTTAATTTACTTTTTTGTTTTGTTTTTTTTTTACATATTTTTTGGTGCTAAATGTAGTCTTCTTGTTGTTGGTAAATGTAGGTTATCAATAAAAATCAAAACTTTTAAATTGCATTGTTAAAAATGTGAAAATATAGTATATCCTACCAACTGAGCTTGTGCGCACGGCACGCTTGAGCACATCCGTCTGAGGCTGTGGATCAAGTTTTACCACTTTATCACTATTCCCTCTAACTTGTAGCTGTTTTTTCGTTATCTTTTGTATTTAATATGAATTATGGAACTGTTTTTGTCAACGTTTGTTTCCCCCGTTTTGTACAATAAATTATTGTTTAAAGTTTCAACAAGTTTCTTTTGGAGTGCGTGACACAAGTGTGTTTTGAAAACGACCGCGGACTGTCACCTGCTCAACGCATCAGTACCTTCGGATGCCATGACAGTAATAGCCAATAATGTCAAAATATCATTTACAGACCGATTTAACAGACGATCACTGCTGCCCGACCCGCAGGTCCATTTGCGGGTCCCGCGGGTTACGGGTCGACCCGCGCATCACTACTCAGCTCAGTCTATAAGGCTGTACACAACAGTAAGGCTATAGACATTATATTCTATTCAGGCCGGCAGAACCAGCAGCGCATCGGCTCTACAGTGCACGGCACTGCTGATTAACCATTTTATTGCAGCACAGAGTGTCTGCCAGCAACCAATTACTTGCAGAGGCTTCCTACAACTTGTTTCAACGGTTCCGATTTAATCAGAAGACAAATTAAACAGGATGACTAGCCAATGTGAAAATCAAAAGAAAGCATAGAATAATGTACTGAAGGAGACTGTTGTGCCATCACATTTGTTTGTGGTTTGAGAGCAAAGATCCGGTCGCCGCTGTGCAAAACTCCGCAATACAATTAGGTCCAAAAAAACCCCGGAGGAGTGCTTCACAAGGAGCCGAGCCTGGCGTAAAACCGGAGAGAGCAGGCAGCACAGCTACAGCACCTGTTTAATCTTTAAGATGTGCAATCAGGCTCATCCCTAACACACATCTACACCAACACTGCAGTTCAAGAAACATTCAAACATTCCACATCCTTCAGACGTGCCAGGTATTATTCACTCATTCAGCTTTTCACTCATTCAGCTTTTCACTCATTCAGCTTGAGCATTCACACCTGGTGAATTTTGTCAGAAACTGCATGTTGTTGTTTGAAGTTGTTTTTGTGTTGGGACATGATTTGTTCCAGATGTGGCTGATGCTGATGCTGATGCTGATGCTGAGTGTGACAGCAGCTGACAGGGAGCAAAGAAAATCCCATAATTCCAGTGGTTAAGAGGTCACGTGTCAGCACACAGGTTAACATGACTGAGAGGTGGTTCAATTAGCATGACCCCTGTGATGACACAGGAAATGATCAGAGACAAGGCCTCAGCTGGGACATTATGGGATGTACAGGAGCCTGTCTTCAGAGGACAGGACGGGAGGCTCTGCAGCAGCATCATCATGTGATCAGTCATGTTTATCAATACGTGACTGTGGTGGTGACATGTGATGACAGCGAGCTGAATGGTCACGTGACGTGATGAGAACGATTTTTGGGATGAAGACGTGATTGTTTGGGAGGTTTTTCGGCTGCTGATGCTCCATGACTGATGCAATGTGACGTTAGCTAGCACCTACTTGACAGTCGCCGTTCATTGAACGCTGTTTTCGGTCCTCTCGCTGAGTCTCTGCGCTGATGTCCACCTCTGGAGCTTTCACCGGGAATCCCTCCAGCCCTCACGGCTCCATGTCGTGTCTCTGCCCGGCCGCAGGGCCCTGATCTGCTGGTAAACGGCCGACTTGTCTCGGTAAAGATCGCCACTGTCCGCCGCTCCGCTTCAGGTTGAAGCAGCCGCGACCACCGGAGACGAAGCAGCTAACAAGCTAGCGGAGCTAACACGCAGCACTTCCGGTTCGATGTGTCACAACAAAAGCACACCTGTTGTGATGATGCTCTGTTCACCAAAATAAAACCTGAACATTACATTACAATACTTTTAATACTGCAACGATTAATTTATGAGTCGATCAACAGAATATAAATGAAAATTAAACTTTAAGTGATTTAATCTTAAACATTAGATAAGCTTTAATTTATTTTACTTAAAAATTATAACTCTGTACTGAATGTGATCGTCTCATTGACACTGTGTGGTTTTAAATTAATGTATTTTTTATGTTTTGTAACTTGTGGAAGCTAATGGGGATCTACATAAAGAGTAAAGAATAAAGAATGGTAACTTTACTTACCATCATATAGGCCTAGTCATGTCAGTATTAAAAAAAACATTTGCTGGTTTCCTGCTTCCTAAATGTGAGAATTTGATTAATTTCTGTGTCACACATGAGAGTTAAATCCATAATCCATCATGGAAATAATCCTCAATTGCAGCCCGAAAATATTTTCACTTCTTTCTGGTACAAATGAACTTATTTCTGGATTTTTGTCTGGAAATGAGCATCAGTGACAGAACAAAGCACCACCTGACGATCCTTACTATTAGCATGTATGTGTGTGAGTATGTGAGGTCACACTGACCTTTGACCTTTGACCACCAAAATCGCATCAGTTCATTCTTGAGTCCAAGTGGACGTTTGTGCCGAATCTGAAGAAATTCCTTCAAGCTGTTCTTGAGACGTCACGTTCACGAGAATGAGACACGCAGACAGACAACACAAGAACAGGACGCCTGCGGCCACATCGCCGTCACACAGGAACAACAAAAAAAACAAAACTTGCAAAGGTGACAGTGATGTCATACCCAATCACAACAAAGAAGAAGTTTAAAAAAACAGAGAAGCTTCAGTTTTCTTCAGTTTCTGTTGATGATAAAAAGATTTAAAGTTTCATTCAAATGGCTGAATCACACAAACGCTTCTTCTAAACAGCTTCTATTTAATATTTTTAATTATATTCACGCCATAAAACTACAACTCATCACTTGTGCTATCCTTTCTTTCATTTCCATTTATTTTCGTGAGTGAATGTCTTATTTTGAAAGCACAATTTCCGGTCCCGTTGTTGTTACATGTGAACACTTGACGCTACTTCAATGTGACAGCAACGGAGCGCGAGCGGGACCGGAAACACCCGATGAGAGCCGAGGATCAGTCCGCTCACTGTTTATCTTTGATGCATCAGCTGAAATCTGAAATGAGTGCTGAGTCAGCACGTGATCAATAATTAACAGTGTGGCGCTGTCTCTGTAAGTGCTGACAGTAAGGGTTCAATAAGTACATCATCATCACCATCATCATCATCACCATCATCATCATCACCATCATCACCATCACCATCATCATCACCATCATCATCATCATCATCATCACCATCACCATCATCATCATCACCATCATCATCACCATCACCATCATCATCATCATCATCACCATCACCATCATCATCACCATCATCATCATCA
>NC_065516.1:36960922-36969306 GCF_006386435.1 Epinephelus moara | reverse complement strand
CATCATCATCATCACCATCACCATTACCATCATCATCATCATCATCATCATCATCATCATCACCATCACCATTACCATCATCATCATCATCATCACCATCACCATCATCATCATCACCATCACCATCATCATCATCATCATCACGTCCTCTTCTCTTGTAAACATGAATTCTTTTTATAATATTTAACTACATGTCTCAGCGCCGGCGGACGTCANCCATCATCATCATCATCATCATCATCATCATCATCACCATCACCATTACCATCATCATCATCATCATCACCATCACCATCATCATCATCACCATCACCATCATCATCATCATCATCACGTCCTCTTCTCTTGTAAACATGAATTCTTTTTATAATATTTAACTACATGTCTCAGCGCCGGCGGACGTCAGGAGGCTTCTTTGTGCGGACAGAGATATTTTGTTAAATGAAGGTCGTGTGGACGAGATTTTTTTAAACAGAGGGAAACTTTTTCAGAACATCTGTAACATGTTTGATTTGTTTTACAAACCCGTCAGCTGTGTGCCCTTCAGAGAATAATCGATCTCATATAACTGAGTCACTGTCCTCCTGTCGGCCTGATGTCCCCAAGAGTACTGACAGATACTTTTACTCGGTGGTGGGGAACCTTGACAGGAAATCAGAGCAGCTCAGATTATTATGGGATGGATTCAGATGTAGCAGACTTGTCAGTGTAACACTCGTCCTGTGAACGCGTCTCCAGCAGAGTGGAACAAGAAGAGGTTTGAAGATTAGTGATATTTAAATTCCTCCCCTGCCTTTGGTATGAAACTTAAAAATAGTCAGATTATTTTTGTCTCTTTTCAGGAGTGAACACGAATCGTCCTCAACATTTGTTACCGCATTACCGTTGTATGCCTGAGTTTTGACATTAAATAATGGCCAAAAATGTGGCCTGCAGAACATGATGATGTCACAGTGATGTTGACCTTTGACCTTATGGATATGAAACATCATCACTTCATTATTTTATCCTGTTAGACATTTGTGTGAAGTTTTGTCATAATCAGTGTATGAATTCTTAAGTTATGGCCAAAATCATTTTGTGAGGTCACACTGACCTTTGACCTTCAACCACCAGAATCTAATCAGTTCATTCTAGAGTCCAAGTGCACGTTTGTGCCCAATTTGAGAAAAACTGCCTCAAGGTGTTCTTTAGATATTGTTTTTAAAAATGCAACAAATGGGCTCACAGTGACCCTGACCTATAACCACCAAAATCAAATCTGTTCATCGCAGGGTAAAAGTTTGTGCCAAATTTGAGGAAACTCCCTCAAGACCTTTCTGAGATATTGCATTCACAGCAATGAGACAGACAGGGGTCACACTGACCTTGCCCTTTGAGAACTAAAATCTAATCAGGTGGACAGTGACTCAACGTCTGTGCCAAATTTTAAAATGTTGTTGAGAGATTGCGTTTATAAAAAAGAGACAGATACAAGGTAACAGTGACCTTGACCTCTGAACTTCAAACTCCAATCAGTTGACCGTTAGGTGGACGTTGGTGCCAAATTTGAGGAAACTCCCTGAAGGTGTTCTTGAAATATCTCATCTACAAGAATGAAACACACAAGGTCACTGTGACCTTGACCTTTGGCCACCAAAACCTAATCAGCTCATCGTTGCGTGAGTGGACGTTTGTGCCAAATCTGAAAAAAAAATCCCTCAAGCTGTTCTTGAGATATCCTGTTCACAAGAATGACACTCACAAAAGTTCACAGTGACCTTGACGTTTAACCACCAAAACCAAATCAGTTTATCCTCGAATCAAAGTGGACGTTTGTGCCAAATGTGAAGAAATTCCCACAGGGCGGACAGACACCCTGAAAACTTAAGGCCCCTGTCTTTGACTGTCAATGGTGTGTGGGAAGATAAACATAATCTCTTCATCTCCAAGTCTTCATCAGTATTTCGGCTGCAGACTTTAATCTTTAACTGAACATCTTCATGTTTTAATCTTTTTAAACTAAAGCTGTCAGATACATGTGACGCACAACAAGCACCTCGAGTGTGTACTTCAGTACAGTGCTTGTACTGGTCTTCACCTCCTGCCACATCACACAGCACAGACAAACAACTGCCAACAAACATGGAGGATCATTGATTGCCTCACTCACCAGCCTCCCGACAGGAAGAGGAGGAGCCAGAGGAGGCGGCTTGAAGCTGGAGGAGAAGGAGGAGGAGTGCTGTCCAGTGTCAGGAGGGGAGGAGAAGGAGCGCAGCCTCCTGGTCTCTGGACGCCTCGGCTCCGTCAGGTACGTCTCCAGACGGAAAACACTCACCTCCTCCTGACGGGGGAGAGAGGGAGGCTGAGAGGGAGGGGAGGAGAGGCTGTGGGCTGGGTGTGTGTGGGGGGGGGGACAAGAGGGAGAAAAGGAGAGTCAGTATCTGAGTTTTCAATGAACCTCTGGGAGTAAATGAGGAGATGTGGATGAGGAGATGTGGCCCTCTGCAGGAGACATCGGCTCACTGCAGTGATGGTGGAGGTCAGTCCTCTGTGACAGCTGGCTGAGGACTCACGTGATGTCAGAGAGACTCACAGTGAGAACAGGCTGAACGAATCACGGTCTGTTTCTTTATTTAACCCTCTGAACTCAGCTACAGAAACACCTCTCCTTACTGTCATGTAATTTCTTGGAATATCTTCAAATGCTTCAGGTATAGCGTGATGTCATTCCTTCATTTTCTGTAATCAGTTATCCTGTTATGGGTTGCAGTGGGTGGAGCCTATCCCAGTTGACACTGGGTGAGAGGCAGGGTTCACCCTGGACAGATCACCAGACTATCACAGGGCTGACACATAGAGACAGACAACCATTCACACTCACATTCACACCTACGGACAATTTAGAGTCACCAGTTAACCTGCATGTCTTTGGACTGTGGGAGGAAGCTGGAGCACCTGGAGGAAACCCACGCCGACACAGGGAGAACATGTCAGAGCACCTGGAGGAAACCCACGCTGATACGAGGAGAACATGTCGGAGCACATGGAGGAAACCCACGCTAACACGAGGAGAAACAATGAATGTGAACGAATGAATGTTTGCTTTGCTCTGGGGCCACTTTTGCAAAATGGCAGGAGGCCAGGGGCCAGTCGCAGCGGCCCCACTCAGGTCAGGTGTACAAAGGGGTGTTTGTAGGCTGTTGGGATGTTTGGGGTTTAGTTCGGATGTCTGTCAGGTGGTGTGGAGATGCAGGGATCCTCCCCTGGCACTCTGGTACCATAATTCCCAGTGTACAGTAAATGAATTTATTTCAGTTTTCTGCAACAGAGAGCTCAGAGGACGTTAAAAGAAAAAAAAAATCACGTAATGTTCCTTTAAGTCCAGAGGCTCTCTGGGAGCCACATCATGTTTGTGGAGAAATTCTGAAAACCATGAATAATGTCGAAAACAAACTGAGACACAACAATAGAGAGCAGGAAGTACACACTGTGTGTGTGTGTGTGTGTGTGTGTGTGTGTGTGTGTGTGTGTGTGTGTGTTACCTTGTTCCTTTCTCAAATACACACTCACATCAATCTGCTAATAGGAAACTCTACATGCCAGCACTTTAACAGATTAGAGCAGAGTGACTCTCTCTCTCTCTCACACACACTCACTCACACACACTCACACACACTCACACACAGCAGAGTTAATACTCTGTGATACTAATAATTAATACTCTCTCATATAAAGACGTTGTTCCAGTGAGAGACGGATTAAAAACATTTCCCATAATGTACCTGGCAGTTACAGTTGGTGATGAACAAAAGATGAGCGGCTGTATTTGAGAATATCTTTGATAAAAAGCTTCAAGTTTAAAAAATGAAACCTGATATTTGTGATAAGTGTTTTTAAAGATCTTCAAAGGGAACCAATGAGCTTAGAGCTGAGACAGGAAGTGAGACAGTGGTGAGGACGCTGTGCACGTGGGATTCACTGACAGTAAGAGAATCTCTAAAGGTTCAGTGTGTCAGGTTCAGTGAGGATTACAGATTACAGATTACAACCAGCTGAAATTTATCCTGGTCAGAATTCCTTCAGCGTTGATTGTTGAGGAGCTGAATTATCCACAGAGGTCTCGTCCTCTCAGAAACACACACAGCAGCTGACTGACACCAGGAAACACTCTGAACAAACACGCGTCAGGTTTAAAAAAGAAATCAGTGTTTTCCTGACGCTGCTCGTCACAGAGGGGCTGCTAACTACGTTGACATGAATGTGAACACATGAATGTCCCTGTGTAGAGTCGGTGTTTAGTTTGTCTGCTCTGGGAGACTGTTGAAACATGGTGGAGCAACATCCCGACATGCTCCTGGATCAACGTCCCACATCACATTCCAGGACCAGCACTGCAATCCACCAATCAGAGCCCTCTGACATCATCAGTGTGCTGCCTCTGAGATTCTTCAGCGCTAAGCTAGTTATTTTTCCAAAGTGAAGTTGATACACTAAACAAAAACCTTATCAGCTACTGATTAGCGAGTTAGCTCGCTAGCTAGGTAGGCTATGCTAACAAGTAACAAAGAGTTCGGGTCGTAGCATTTGATGGTCCTGCAAAATGAGGACCTGCTGCCTGCTGCGTCTCATTCTGAGGATACGAGGACACGACTAACCTTATTTCAGCTGGTTATACACTAAAGAAATATATTAGCTTTAAATCAGACACACTGGAGCTGTAAGTTTTCACAAACACACAACAGGATTTTAAGTCGGACACCTCCTGGATCAGGGAGCGGAAAAACACTCTCTGTGAGTACAGGACACACAGGAGGAACGGTGAGACATGTTTCAGCTGGACGTGATGGTGAGAGGACCTGACAGCGTCTCCCTGCAGATTTATATATGTGTTGAGACTCCTCTGTGTGTCCTCTCAGTGCAGACCGAGCCGTTCTTACAGGGAGATTACAGCACGGTGAAATGATACAGACTGACATTAACCTCATCTCACACAGGCTGCTACAAACAGTGATTACAGGTTTAGTTTTGGTGGGAAGAACTGGTCTGCTGACGCACGCTGAGTCCAACTGTGCTGCTCCACCTGTGCAGCCGTAACAGGATTACATCTGTTTGTTAGCCTTTTCTCTTTGTTCCCGCTCTCTGTGAGGAGAACAAGAGCTGGAAACACACTGTGTGTGTGTGTGTGTGTGTGTGTGTGTGTGCGTGTGTGTGTAGACTTGGTACCATTCACCACATACACACTGCAAACACCAGAGTGGTTGGACAGAGGTATAAAACACGTCTGTGGCAGCAGGTTTATAAGCTGCCATGTGTGATGTGTAGAAAACTAAATATCTAAACCAGAGTAAAAGTCCAATGACTGGAAACAGCTTTGGCGCCGGGCTCCACTCATTGCTGTGGAAGTTGCTGAGCGGCGCATGAAGCCCAAATCGCTCCATTTCGGTGTGATATTACCTGGATGATACACACTGCGTCATTGGGCGCACGAGAGACTTATTGCCGCCAAGCATGGTCGAGCAGAGCCAAGCAGCCAACTTCCACTTTAGCGTTCTGCTAGCTTTCCAGATGTTATCGTAACAGATGGATCAGATCGCCATGGTGGTACGAGTCATTTCACGGGGACTGTGAAGCTCAAAAAAAGTATTAACTGATTTACAGACGTCTCTTTCACAGTGTAAGACTACGAGGAAAATTATTTTTGGGCCCAGCGGCATCCCGTGACCCCAGAAACTGCAGGACCACTGTTTGGCCACTGCCAAAACTGGCCTCACAGCTCAGCACACTTCCTGGAGGCCTGAAATAAACTGGAGGTCTGCATCGCAGCGACGCAAGGTTACATTTCTGGGGAGCTGTACATCAGGCTACAGTGGACGGTACGTATCCACGCAGAGCGTACGCTGTGGGAGACTGAAAATGTCGTGTGACCGTTAAACCTCTGTCGAGCGCCGAAACATAAACCTGCCTTTACAGAAATGTGCAATAGAAAAGACATCGCTGAGTGACGGGGACCCTGGCTGGTTGCTCCTGTGTATGCGCTGGTTGCTATGGTGATTCTGCATGGTTGCTAGGGTACCCATGTGTTTCTATCTAGTCTCAGAGCAAACAAAACTACGACTAGCTCAAAGCCAAGCGTTCATACACTGGTTTGTCTTACTCTTGTCCAGAGGGCCGACGGGTTCCGACCTTCCTCTGGTCATCTGTCCGAACTCGTGACCCTGCGTCCTGTCTTTCCGTCCGTCCCCCTCCTCGCTGAAGGACGTCCTGCGTCCTGTCCGTCTCTGCAGCAGCTCCCTCCTCTTCCTGTTGGACAGAGGAAGCAGTTGGACGTACAGGATCCCGCAGGGCTCCGACCGCCGTCGCATCCTACATCTGTCTGCCTCCCTCTGCCTCTTGCCTGTCTGTCCTGCTGCTCTGTCTTCCGCCATAATCCACGATGCAGACTTTCTCCTGTGTTTGTTCCTGCCTGTCTCTGTCCTCTTCCTGTCTTTCCTGTCCTCCTCCTCCTCCATGTTGGATTCAGAGTTCCTGTGTTCTTTCTTGCTGCCGCTCTCGCTCTTCTTGTCCTCCATCTTTAACTCTCTGTCCGTCTGTCCACACGGTTCAGACTTCCTCCTCAGCATCATTTTGTGTGTCTGTCTGTCTCTCCTGTCTGCCTCCTCCTCCTCCTCCTCTTCTTCCTCTCCTCCTCCATACGGCTCACTCCTCCTCCTCCCCGTCCATCTTTCCTTCTCCTTCCACTTCTTCAGCATCAGGCTGCTCAGACGCTTCATCGCCATCAAATCAGTTCATTCGCAACAAACACTGATATAAAAACAAACGCCTTAAAACGACCCTACGGAGGAAATACCACCATCCTCCAATTACACAATAGAAGTTTGATTCATGAGCAGTAACATACAATAATACTCAGTTTAATACAGGCAGAGGTTTGTCTGTGTAGCTGAGGAAGCTAATGTTAGCTAACGTGTTCGTCACTAAAAAACTTCAGTTTGCCGACGATATGACTCTTCTCTGTTTCATCATCAGCATCGTAACGACGGCCACAGCTGCTGTTGTTTGATGTAACGTTGATCAAACTAAACAAAAGATAAGAATCAATAAAATAAATGAAGACAAAATGGCCTGTGGTCAATTCAAATATGTTAGTATATTAAACCAACTACGAATTAAAAAAGATTTGACTGACGTAATGACGTGAAAAAATGATAAAGTACAAAGATTTTTAAGTCAACATTTTCAGGTGAATCGAGGCATCAGCTACGGAACGGTGTCGCGTGATGTGTCCCAGCTGTGAAGAATCCAGGGAAATTAATTTAAACGTTAACAGCCAACGAGCCTGTTCTGAATGGAGTCTGTAAGTTGTTGTGACCTCCAGAGTGAATCCCGTTAAATCTCTTTTCCTTCAACCTGAACTCAACGAGGAGGAACGGAGACGATCTGAGAGCCAAACATCAGCCAACAGGAGAGTAAAAAAACACAGCTTCAGTTCATCCAGCGGCGCAGAAACATTCTCAGACTGCTTCTTTTATCCTGTCGTACGTCCAGTGTGGTGGTCAGTGCAGACAGACAGACAGTCAGACAGACAGGTGATCAGGTCAGACAGACAGACAGGTGCACTGACAGTCAAACGTTGGTTAAAGTGTTTGTCCAGAGTGTTTCAGCCCTGCAGAGTCTCACTGTGTTTATAGTCCTGTGTATGTGTGTGTGTGTGTGTGTGTGTGTTGTCAGGCCACACCTCCCTCTCCTGTCTACACTGCAAAAAATGAACATTTTATTGTTGCTGTTATTATACTGTTCACTACGCACAGCCACACTGAACCTTCACACACGTCTTCTGTTCCTGTTCAGTGTTTCCTCACTTAGCAGTTCGTTTGATATCCTACAGGTGAGCACTTCATGAACGGCGTCATGCACTCAGGTTCGGTGTGGACAGGTAAAGTTAAAGGAACAGTTCAGATTTTTTTGAAGTGGGGTTTTATGAGGTACTTATCCATAGTCAGTGTGTTACCTACAGTAGATATCAGCTGATGCGCCCCCAGTTTGGAGAATCAGTCCAATGTGGGAGCAAAGTAACATCCTGCTGTGGACAAAATGAATTCCATCCATCCATCTATCCATCCATCTTTATTCTCTTTTCCCCAAGCCAGGTCTCGACTTTCCAGCTCCTCCTGGAGGACCCCGAGGTGTTCCCAGACCAGATAAGATCTATAATCCCTCCAGTGTGTTCTGGGTCTGCCCCGGGGCCTCCTACCAGCTGGACCAGGAGGATCCTGATCAGATGTTGAACCACCTCAACATGAAGGAGCAGCGGCTCTACTCCGAGCTCCCTCCAGATGTCTGACTCCTCCCCCTATCTCTAAGGCTGAGCCCAGACACCCTACAGAGGAAACTCATTTCAGACG
>NC_065516.1:36911056-36960491 GCF_006386435.1 Epinephelus moara | reverse complement strand
GTGGGTTTCCTCCAGGTGCTCCGACATGTTCTCCCCGTGTCAGTGTGGGTTTCCTCCAGGTGCTCCGACATGTTCTCCCCATGTCAGCGTGGGTTTCCTCCAGGTGCTCCAGCTTCCTCCCACAGTCCAAAGACATGCAGGTTAACTGGTGACTCTAAATTGTCTGTAGGTGTGAATGTGAACGATATTTTCACAGCTCTTCTGACTGGATTTGGCAAAAGTTTGATTTATCAGCCGACTCCGCTGGTGATGAAGAAGTTCCCTGGTACAGATCCAGTGTTCATTGTTGTTTCACCACCGATTGTTCTGATGGAGGACCAGATATGAGAGGCTTCACAGCCGTGCAGATCAGTGTTCACAACACTTTGGAGAGAAACGGAGCTGTGTGGACAGGCGTGTTTTTGCAGTGCACCTCTCTCCCTGTGTGAGGACGACAAAAACAAAAGCACTTCCTGTGCTCCATCTGGGCCTGATGTGCTTCAGTTGGTTTATTTAAGGATCACAGTTACAGGGATTATGAGCAGCGTCCTAATATCAGCTCATTGTTGACTTACCGAGCAGCAGCAGGCACAGATCTGCTCTGACTCTGTTATCATGAACCACCTCAGGCTCCTCGGCCCAGCAGAGGGACGCAACATGTGAAACAGGAACAGGCTGATGGATGTCACATCAACATGTGACCTGATAATGGCGCCAGACAAAAAGTCAGAGGATCACCAAAGTTATCACACGCACTCTCTCTCCTGTGTGTGTGTGTGTGTGTGTGTGAGAGAGAGAGAGAGAGAGAGAGAGAGAGAGAGAGAGGGGGAGAAAGACAAAGAGCCAGCTGCCAAAATTTCTAACTGAAGAGTTGCCAAGTTCAGCTTCCGGAAATTTCTACGGGAGGGGCAACAAGAAGCAGTGTGTGTATCTTTGTGTGTGTGTGTGTTTGTGTTGAAACACATTTTTAACCAACACAGTGAGGACATTTGGAAAATGAGGACATATTGGCCTGTTTGAGGGTTAAGACTTGGATTTAGGGTTCACCTTATATTTAGGGTCACTAAAACCAGTGTTCAATTCATCAACGACCTTTTCTTACATGACGAAAACGAGATGATGAAAAAACATTTTTGTTGACGTGATGTAAATGTTAATGGTGGACTGTCGGACACTGACAGCTTGTAATGATCTTCAGATGCCTGATGAGCGACAGGCTGTAAACTCCAGTAAATAGTCTGCACCAGGATGTTTGGGTTGGTGCGAGTTGTGAGCTGTAATTCAGCAGTAAATAATCAGCCGTGTGTGTCTGACTGTGGATGGTGGAGCTGCTGAATGGATTTGTGGAGTTTGTTAGTTGCAGCGGTGGCTGTTAGCAGCTAGCTCCGCTCGCAGACTTCACAGCTTCACCCCGCAGGACTCCACTCAGTCCGGACTGGAGAAGGTTTGTGGGTTGATGGTGTTTGACAGGCAGGTAGGAGGCTCAGTTATCTGTGAGTGTAGCTGTGCTGTAAGTAAACAGTCTGAACTCAGATCAGTTTTCTCTGACAGAGATGAAAGTTTAGTTTGAATCACCAACTCTGTGAGAGGACACCAGTTTAAACCTCCAGACTAACATGTTGCACATGAAGAAACAAGTTATGTTTCTGCTTCTTAACAGTCACATGGATAAGTCAGAGTTTACAATGAACCTGGGGCGAAATCCTAGTTGGCTCACATTAGTTATTTGTTGAGAGCATAAATAGAGGACAGGACTCAGACTACATCTAAAGTAGCTGTCAAAGTTAACACTGATGGAGTTCAGAGATTTTCAACTAGAAGCCCTCAGAGTGACCGCACAAAAAAGGCGCTGGATGTGGCACTTTTTCCTCCACGCTGCATTCGCTCGTTCCTCATCGGGAACAAACTGGGACACAGACCCTTAACGTACTTATCTTATCCGGGTCTCGGGGGCAGCAGGCTGAGCAGAGCACCCCAGTTAAGTGGTTTCAGTGTAAAATTCAACATAACACACACACACACACACACACACACACACACACAAGGGTTAGACTAAAACATGTAGTTGTGCTGGTTACTGTAAAGTAAGAGTTAAGGAGCTAGAGAGGGTCCTCACAAACATAGAGAGAGAGAGAGAGAGAGTGTGTGTGTGTGTGTGTGTGTGTGTGTGTGTGTGTGTGTGTGTGTGTGTGTGTGTGTGTGTGTGTGTGTGTGTGCTTAATAAAAGCAACAGCTAATCCGATTTCTTCCCTCTAATAGAATCTAAATTGATTTTTAATTCAATAATCTTCAAATTAAACAAACTGCCAGCTACTGGCAGCACACACACACACACACACACACACACACACACACACACACACACACACACACCTTGTTCTCCATTGAATCAACAACATTTCACCCTTTTACCTTCATTTTCACAATATCAACATATCAGAACAGTTAATATGATGTATTTTCGTACGGCAGGAGGAAGTGGAGACACATCGTCCATCTTCAGAAACAGTCTATGATTCTGATTTCTAATAAACAGCAGTCTGTAAAATTATCTTACTTTTGAGAAGCTACAACAGAAAGTACTTCATCAACAGGAGGTACATGTGTAACACTATGATACTTTTACCTCTGGTACTTGGGAACGTTTAGCGTTTGCTCGCTTCTGTACTTAATTTATTAAGTTAAGTAATTAACTTATTACTTTCATTAATGTTGTTGTGAGCTACTGTCATTACCGTCTGTCCTACATCTCTCTCTCTCTCTCTCTCTCTCTCATTGTGTCATACGGATNGAGGGTCATAAGGACAGAGGGATGTCGTATGCTGTAAAGCCCTGTGAGGCAAATTGTGATTTGTGATATTGGGCTTTATAAATAAATAAATTAAACTAAATTTGTTTGTTGTGTTTTATATCATAGGCCCACAAATATTAATCCATAACTCATCATAATCAGACTGTGATCCTCTGCCTGACCCTCCCTGTGTCCAAGGAGATTCATTTATTAATTTAATGGTTCTATATCATCACAGTATTATTAATATCAGCAGGGAGTGTAACCCAAAGTGGTAACCACTGTGTGTGAACGCATGAATGAGTGAATGAGTCAGACCTGAACTGTCATAAACAACATGACCCTCATCCATTTAACATCAGCATCAGTTCTTCTGGGCTCATTTTGGTTGACTTAAGTAACTGATTACTCTACACAGAGAGTAATAGTGTAAGGTAATTGATTACTTTCAGCAGCAGGGAGGAGGGAGAACATGTTTGATTGATTTGGGTGAACTGTGCCTTTAAGAAGTGGAGCAGTTTCAGTGTGCTTCAGTCACATGATCAGCAGGTGGCGGTGTTGTACCTCTGGCCTTGTCTCTCTTGGTACGGCTGAATAGCTTGATGCCGACAGGGGACGAGGGTTGCTGGTTTGAATCCCTGGAGGCCGACCTGAAGATCCCACTGAAACTCAGCCTGACGCACACACACACACACACACACACACACACACACACACACACACACAGAGTCATGACCTTCTTTTTCTACTGATTCTGCTGCAGCCTGTAGCCAGGTGTGTCAGGTGTGTGTACCTGCGTGGAGACTTGGAGGGAGAGTCCTCCTGGGGGGGTCCGGTCTGGTAGGGGAAGATGGTTTTGGGGGAGCTGGGACTCATCTTGGAGCTGGAGGTTCGGGCAGGAGCGGAGCGAGGGCTGGAGGGCCGGCTGAACGGAGCCCGATGGAGGAAGCTCCTGGTGGGGCTGGCAGAGTGGCACAGAGGCTCCCCCTGCAGGACAGGAAGACACGTTACAGACTGTGGTGGGACACCGACCCATAAGTGACCATCTCTGTCTCCTCCACTCGTGTTTACAGCAAAACCTGAGATTTACATGTTGGAAAGCTCTTGTTGAGAAACTGAACTGTGGAGTTAGACTGTTAAACTGTGTCCAGGATGTTTTGGGCGGGGCTAAAAGCCTGCTCAATGATGTAATGGGCCAAGCCTTAGCATAAGCCCCGCCCTTACACTACGTAAGAACTTGAGCTGTTAAGTTTTGTTGTTTGGCATCATGTCGCTCCAGTGTGTGATTTTAGACAGCATGTAATGTAATGTGACACATCAGCGTCGGCCTCCAGTGTGACATATAACGTACATGTCAGCAGCTCTTTATAAACAATAACAATGACATCACTTGTCAATAACGATGATCTCGTCCTCTACTAAGACGGTAAGGAGCTCATTGTTTTTACTATTTGTGGACATTTACGGATTAATGGAAAGGCTACATCTCCTTACTTATGGTTATGCTAAATTAGTGATTAGCTAGCCGTGAAGTAATTAGAGATTAGCTCCTTATGAAGTATTACGTTAAAAGACAGGAGGTTAAGGTTAGCGTAAGGCCTCATTTACACCGCAAGTGATGCATTCGCGAAGCGGTCCACAAGCGTAGCGGCAGCACACGTGTATTCACACCAAAATCGAACAGACGCATCGTGCAGCAGCCGCTGCTGTCCCGTCAAAATACAAACCACACCTGAACAGTTGGTGGCGGTATTGCACCATGTTTGCAAATCTCCAATAAACCCCAAAGAAGAAGAACTGTATTAGCTACTTACGGTTATCAAAGCCAATTGTGATGGTGACCGCTGCCCATGCCTTCTCCTTCCTTCAGTTGTCTTTATGCAATGGATGTCGGACATCATAAAGGTCAACATTCTTTTTGACCTCCTCGATTAATCTGTAGTCGTCCATCTCCAAAACATGAAACATGTGGCTGTCAGGTCTCATTTGGTCAAGGGGACGTCTACGGTGGCCGAGAGACCTCACAACACACGCAAACATGAGTTTGCGTGTGTGTTAATGTCGTCATGTACTATGAATTATAAAGTGGATTATTGCTACATTTGGTCTCGTAGTTCTTCACTACAGCGTAGCGTTGTAGCAGCGTTCAGATAACCGTCACGTTGTACTAGTGGTGGGCGCGGTTTGTAGCTGCGTCTTGTGTACGCTACAAACAGAACGTGTTTGCAGTTAAATGTCTCAGTGTTCTTCTTCTTTGAGTTAGCTGCTAACTGCTACTTTTTAAATCTCCCACCATGGGTCGCCTGTAGAACATGACATGAGCTAGCAATAGTGGTTTTGGATGGTTTTGACGGCTTTAGAGTTTTGTTTGAAGTTTGTTTTTACTTGTTAAATTGGTCCGAAATCACTTTTTAGTTCTCGTTAACGTCCCTGACCTCTACACAGCTGATGTTTCAGGGAGCAAAGACCAGGTGAGTCTGTGTGGGTCCAGTTAGCTGGATTCATAAAGATTTTGAGTGAAAGGTCCAGTGTGTCAAGTTCAGGAGGATTCAGAGGTGTCTGTCAGTGAGGATTACAGATTACAACCAGCTGGAACTTCTCCTGGTTAAAAGTCCGTCAGTGTTGATTGTTGAGGAGCTGAATTATCCACGTAAAAAAAATCACTTCATCCTCCAGTTTAATTATTTCAACATCATTTCAACATCTGGAGAAGAACTGTTTTACCTTCCTGCTGCTGTCTTTGTCTGCTCGGACAGGATCTCCCTCCAGGAAGGGCATCGCAAACACACTCAGGTCCTACAGACACACACACACACACACACACACACACACATACACACACACACACACACACATACACACATACACACACATAGCATTTAATTAATATCATACAAAATGCAGCAGGCTGTGTGTTTCCTGTCGGTCCTCCTCTCAGATAAATTCCTGACTGTCACAAACTGCAGGACACCTTGATAATTATCATGTTTAGTACTCCAAATATGTGGAGGACAGAAGATGTCAGGAGCAAGTACATAAAGAAGTGGGAAAAAATACAGTACAGAAATAAAGAAAGAAAAACATTACTTTAAAAATACATTTAAAATTAATTTAAAAAATAAATGCAAAAGTAAATAAATTCTTCCAAAAATTAATAAAAATAAATTAATACATTAATTTGAACTTAAATTACCTTTAAAAATAAGTTCATGAATAAATTAATGTAAAGAATGACTGAATTAATAAATGGATCAATAAATACTTTCAAAATGAATTAAAAAAAAATGAAATAATTAAAAACATAAACATTCAGTTAATTACAAAATAACTGCAAAAACAAATACGATATAGAAATAAAGAAATACATACATTTAAAAATATATTTTAAATGAATAAAAATGAAATAAACACAAAACTAAATAAATTAATAATTCTAAAAAATAAATCAATTAAATAATGAATGGAGGGAAGGGAAGCTCCAGTAGGAAACTTCAGTATTAATTAAATAATAAATCATGCTTTCATTTATTTTCAATATTTAATTTGGTAATGTCATATTCATTTGTTGTTCAGTTGTTTTTTTATTTAATTTATATTTTGGCAGCATCAGTTCCTCATAAAGATAATCAGGCCATAACTAAATATGAAAAAGGAAAATGATATTGTGAAATGAAAAATTATAAAATGAAAAGCTTCAACATGTCCACTTTATTAGGTACGCCTTTGTTCTTTATATGATGGTGACTTTATGATGCCTGTAGTGTACACAGTTTTACATTATGAGCTTCATAAAGGCAGAGTTAAACTGGACTGCCTTAGACTGGACAGGCGTACCTAATAAAGTGGCCACCAAGTGTCAATGCTCAGATTAAAAGTTTAGATGCAAAAGATTAAATGAGTCCAAAGTGCAGACTGCAGCGGAAAGGTTCAGAAGTGCTGAGCTGGAGCCTCCTCTGCTGTTTGGAGGGTAAACACAGAGGCAGCCGTTATCACGTCAAGACATCTGCTGAGACGACGACATCACTGAAGTCACTGTGTCTATAAATCACCCTCCACCTCAGCACGCTCAGAGGTCAGAGGTCACACAGTGCTCCTGTGAGGCAGCGTCGAGGGATTCATTCACCCAGCATCATCAGTCTGAGAATCGCTCATGAGTCTGAAGGCTTCTGGTTGCCATGGGAACCTGACGGCTCAGATCTGGATGGAGTGTGTCCGCCCACACTTATTCGCGCACACACACACACACACACACACAAACACACAGCTTTGTGTCTCTTTCAGCTTCTTTGACATTCTGTACATTTTCTCGCTCTGAGTTTCACAGTCGAGTTTTTCCTTTTTTAAAACTCAATCTGAAGCTCCTGAATTTTTAAGCAACCCATCTCTGTTTCCAGCGGCGTTTGTGCCGCCAAAAATTGGTGATTGTTAGTGAGCCGTCACTGTGCTTTAAGTAGCATTTGTGCCACCACACATGGGTGTTTACTGGCAATCCATTTCTGTGTTTCCAGTGACATTGGTGCCACCAAGCATGGGTGTTTATAGGTGACCTGTCACTGTGTTTCCAGTGGCATTTGTGCAACCAAATGGGTGTTCATTAGTGACCTATTGCTGCATCTCCACCTGTGTTTGTGCCACTACACATGGCTGTTCATTAGTCACCCGTCACTGCATTTTCAGTGGCATTTGTGCCTCCAAACATGGGTGTTTTTGAGCAACCCATCATGGCATTTTCAGCAGCTTTAGTGCTACCATGCTACATTAAAATGTAACATATCCGTGGTTGGCAGCAACGCACCATGCCAACATTTATCCTTGAATGTGTGTCCTAAAGGATGCTTTGTCAGTTTTAGTTATTTACATTTCAAAAGTTTCATCCAAGTGTAGCTCAGATTTTAACAAAATTTCCAGGAACTGATGAAACTAAAACACGACTCAAGTCTTGTCTGCATCCACTCCTGTTGGGTGAATATGAGTAAAATACACAGAGGCAGCTGGTCGGTGCAGAACAAGAGGAAGAAGAGGTGATTCAAAGAGTCAAAGCTCGATCCATGAAGAACATGTTGGAAATGTTTCTACAGTCTCCTCATCATGTTTTCAGCTCATCATTTATTCACAGTCTGCATCTGATTTAACCCACGCAGACACTCTTACACCTCACAGGAAACATGTTCAGCGTTTCCACTCAGATATCTGTACGCATAAAAACAGGTCTTAGTGTGTGCGGGGGTTTGTCAGAGGTCGTTTTCCAAGGTTGTCTGGTGTGTGTGTGTGTGTGTGTGTGTGTGTGTGATGATGTCACAGCTGAGTCACACAAGCACAACAAAACTCAACTAAAATGAAAAACCTGCTTCAGACTCAGGATTTGTTTGCTTCCATGACGACACACAAAGCTTCAGCCTCCTTCATGTGTTCCTGAATCAGCTCTGATCTCTGATGATGATGATGATGATGATGATGATGATGATGATGATGAAAACCCTCAGACACACCTGGCATACTGCACCATGTGTATCAGCACTGAATCCACTGAATGTGTTCAGGCTCAGGAGCATAATCAGTGTCTTTAAATGAGCTTCAGGGGGCGTTTACATCACGAACCACAGCTCGGACCTGAGCACACTGAACCACAACATCAGTGTGTTTAACTGTAACTACTGTGTACCGTACCCAGGTACAGTTTGCATCAGGTGTACAAACCACCTGTACCAAAACACAGACGTGGACTGCTGTTTAAGGCTTGTGCACATGCCATGATTTTTTGTGTTGTCAGATTCTTTGTTTCCAGTGTACACGTGTGGCAGAAGGCAACGTCACGTCATGCAAGCATTCCCAAGTACCTGTTTTTTAGAGCGCGACAGCTGAGTCCTGAGGTGAACAAAGTTTTACCTCTGGAACGCAGCTACGGGCACTGCATGTCATATGACTTGGAACACCCAAACACATCCTCCTTTTTTACCGTAAGTATTGTGATAAAGAAGGATGAGAAACTGATCATTAACCTCATCCTCCTCAAATGGCTCCATGATGATATTGGACTCTCAAACTCCGCCTTGGACTGGTTCACTTCTTACCTCTCTGGGAGGACACAGTTTGTCAGCTTGGGAGCTGCAAGGTCCCAAACCCTCCCTGTTACGTGAGGTGTCCCTCAAGGATCTGTCCATGGCCCACTTCTATTCATTATATACATGCTCCCCCTTGGCCATGTCAACAGACAGTGCGGAATTTCTTTTCACTCTTATGCTGATGACACTCAGCTGTATCTCAGGACTGACCCAACCCCTTCAACTGCTCTACCATCTTCATCTTCACCTCTGTCCACACTCACCAACTACCTGGAGGAGATAAAGGCATGGATGAGTCGTAACTCCCTCCAACTCAACTGTTCCAAATCCGAAGCCATACTTATTGGCACCCCTCATCAGGTCCAGTCATCTTCTATAGGCACCATCACCTTCTCTGGTCAGGACATCCCCCTTTCATCTACAGTTACCGACCTTGGCGTGAGACTGGACCCTCACCTAACATTTGAGAATCACATTAAATATCTGTGTAAATCCTGCTTTTTCACCTTAAGAACATCGCTAAACTCCGTCCCTCTCTCAGCCTCTCTGATGCAGAGAAACTAGTCCATGCCTGTGTCTCCTCCGGGCTCGATCATTGCAACGCCCCTCTAATTGGAATTCCTGGCAAAAGTCTGCAAAAATTACAACTTATTCAGAACAGCACTGCTAGGATCCTCCTGAAAGTCAGAAAACACATCACACCCGTACTCTGCACCCTTCACTGGCTCCCCATCTCTGCCAGAATCAGCTACAAACTTGCTCTCATCACCCATCAGTGTATCCATGGAAATGCCCCGGATTATCTCAATGAATTACTCACCCAGCAAGCTTCAACCTGTAATCTACGCTCCCAAAACCAATACCTTCTCCACCTCCCCAGAACCAAGCTCCGCACTATGGGAGACCGTGCCTTTTGTTCTGCTGCCCCTCGTCTCTGGAGCTCTCTACCCGGCCACCAAAGAGCCCCACAGACAGTGGATCCCTTTAAGAGAGGCTTAAAGACTTTTTAAAGAAGCCTTTGACTCGGCCTAGGACTTTTTGAATTTGTTTTTATAATGTTTTAATGATCTAACTTTTGAAAATAAATGAAAAGTGCTTTATAAATTCAATTTTTTATTATGATTATTATTATTATTATTATTATTATTATTAATGCAGAGCTACTCAGCCGTACGACCTCTCCAACAAACAATATTTTAGTCCTATTACACCTGAAAAACAACGCCTGACAGATCAGCTCCAAACTCAGGATTCCTGGTTAGTAGGCTCCGGGTGTGTTCGTATATTTGATCTGACACTAAAGAGTAAAATGATGCTGTTCAAACAAACAGAGCGTTCTATTGCCACATGATACAACGAGCGGTGAAGTTCATCACATATTCACTCCGTTTGGCGCTCTGCTGCTCCCCAGAGGGCGGTGCTCTGGATAGCCAAACGGTACATTCAGACAGCGCTCTGACACTCTGGGTGTGTATGTCCGAACGCACCCTGTGTGAGAGCCACTTAGGCACAAAGTAATATTTGATAAAGTGTTTCTGTTGTCCAGTATATGCAATATGTTCTGCCTGTATTTAAGTACATGCAACAGTTAAACAACAGTATATGGACAGGTTTTGTGTATTTTAAGATTTATAAGTTAAAGGTTTGCAGTTTTTGTGTTCAGATGCTAAATGCAGGAAAGTGTATTGTTTTGTTGCTTTACGACAGTTAATTGGGCTTTAGGGCAATTTGCCACACGTGCGCAGTAAGAACAACATGTGTGCAGCTAGGATGTAGAGGAATCTGCATAAGCGTGGATTGAAATAAGTTTTTGACCGTGTATAACGTGCATAACGTGTGTAGTAGCGTGTACAGATAGCAGGTGACAACATGTACAGTTTTGGACTGCTTTATACTGGTATTGGACCAGGTTCTTTTTGTGCGTCTTCAAATAAAGCGACATCAACGTTTTCCCTGCCTCTTGTGCACTACTTGTGAGTAACACTGGGTTTCTCAAGAAGAGTGGATTAATTAATTGGACACGAGTCAGAACTAAAACAACTAACTGCAGATTAAGTGGCCGACAGTAGCAACTTGGACCTTAGTAAAAATGGCCACTACACCCTGTGATACAGTGCTTGTCACTTAGCAACCTCAGATGCAACCTGCCTTTGCAGCCTTGAAAGTTGGAACAGAGTGGGCACCAAAGTAGCGCCCGACCTTGCATGTTCCAGGCAGTCAACGACGCAGCACGTGTCCCCGCACTAACACGGGTCACAGTCAGCAAGAAAAGCTGCAAAGACGTTTGTCAGCACGCACTGATCTCATCCTCTGAACTGCTCTGCCAAGGGTGATGACATATGCAGGTGAGAGGGTCGTTATGTCATATGGAAATCAGCAAATTATAAAATCAAACAAATTACAAAATCAATTACTTATAAGATCAGCATGTCATGAAAATCCACTTAATATGAAATCACCTCATTATTAGATCACCTTGAGGAGGAAACAGAAAAGTCAAAGTGGACCAGAATAAAAGAAGTAAGAGCTAAACTAACACACACACACACACACACACACACTGTACCTTCTGCTCCTCAGTTTCCAGAAATCAATGATCCAATCAGTGTGTTCGCTGCTGGCTCACACTCCTGTTGGTCTCTGACACACTTCTGTCACTTTCCTCTTTCTTTTACCTCCTCCCTCCTAACTCCCTCCTCCCTCCTTATCAGCCTCGCTTACTGTTCTTTTACACTCTGTTTGGTGTGTGTGTGTGTGTGTGTGTGTGTGTGTTAGGTTACACCTTCAGTATCACTGAAGGCTGGCTGCAGTAGCGTGTCGGCAGCCTGTACGTGGCGTGTTTGTGTCCAACATTGACTCCTTGGCTGTTTCTGGTCTGACGGACACAGACTCAGACTGACTGTAATGTACGAGTGACACAGGTGTTAAAATATTAATCTATTATCATGTTAAAGTCAAAACTTCCTGTTGTTGTTATTGATGTCCTGACGACGACCTCTGATCTCTGACCTTGTGATGTCATTCCTTGGAGCATCTTGAAATGCTTCATGTTCCTGAAATCTGTATGACCTAAGCTGAAAGGTTAGGGGTCAACAAACCATAATAACTGATAAACATATTGAAACTATGTCGTCAAAGCAAATAATAATAATAAATTTGAAAAGCTTCTTTCTGGTCCTCCAAACACTACATGTCACACTGCTACCATACAAGCGCCGCCTGCTGTTCAGTTAAACATTCACACGCACTAACACATTGAGCGGCAGCCAGCAACACAAAACAACAAGTAAACACATAAACATGTACGAATTTCTAAAACGATGTCAGTGAGAATTTGAGTAGCAGTCCCTTTGACAAGAACACCACCCCCTCCATCCTTTTTAACTGACTTGAATTTACTTCTATAGTAATCAGCTCCGACGCTTTCAGATCCTTCTGTAAGTTATTCCAGGAAGAAGGGGCAGCCATATTGGTTTTGATTTTTACACATGTATGTATGCAGATAAGAAGGAACCAGCCCAGGCAGAGATTTAAACACAAAAACAACCAATGAGAAAGTCCTCAAACAGACAAGGCCATTTAGCGACATCATTCAGTGTACGTTGAAGAACAAGGTTTCCACAGCCAGTAATGACACGTACAGCACAGTGATGTACAGTATTTAATTTCTTTAGGCACTGGTCAGGTGCATTCATGTAAAGCAGATCACCGTAGTTCAATAAAGGGAGAAACAGGATTTACTCCTGAGGAAGAAACTTTCAGTTTCAGCTTGGAAACAAGGTTTTCAGCGTGTTCTGATCCATCATAATACCTTCATACTTCATATGTATATATCCATTTCAACCAATTTCAACCCCTGGAGCAGTTAAGATTTGGAAGATTAGATGGCTTTGGATTGGACTGCACTTAAAACAAGCTTAAGTTGAATTAAATGGGACTGAAAGACACCACAGGGATTCAAGAGTTTGTACTACTGAGGGGGAGGAGCAACAGACGACTGTGGCAGCATTTGATCTGTTCTTACAAAGATTATTTACATATAGAGAACAGCAGCGGACCCAGTATGCAGCCCTGGGGCACGCCTTTCGATACAGGGAGGAAGGAAGAGGAAGACCCAGCAAACTGGACTCAATCTGTTCTATCTGACATGTAATTTGTGAAGCAACCAACAGCATCCTCAGATAACCCCATGGTATAGGGTCTGTCCACCAGGGAGACGTGGTCAAATCAAGGGAGACAGTCGCATAGTATTTTTTACAGTCCAACACCTCAGTGATGTCATTATAAATTAAAGTTATTATTATTATTATTATTATTCACCACTTTAGTAGCAGTGGTTGTTGTGCTGTGCTTTTTTTTCTAAAGCTTGACTGATGACAAAATGTCGTTTGTGTTTCGGTACTTTTTTCATTGTTACAAGCTTTTCAAGCACTTTAGCTAAAACACATAATTCAGAGATCGGCCTGTAGTTGTTTACAACTGCGGGATCCCCTCCTGTCACGTGTGAAGTCACTGAGGCTAAATGGTTACTGATGTTGAAAACTTCAGGTCAGTCTGTGAAGAATCACAGAATACACTCGATCAGCTTCAGTCATGATTACGGCACACATGTGACATCAGAGAAGATCATGGCGCAGCATGTCGGCATGTACGAGGTCACATCAAAAACTTACAGAAACATCACATCTGCTCGGCTTTATACGGTTTGCCCCAGAATCATCAGGCCATGTGTCACCCTCAGTCTTCCTGCTATGGGAGTCATCTTAACCTCCACACATTTCTCCGTGGTTCTACCACGAGACACACAGCTATCACCTGGTTAGCACAGCAGCTAATGGCAAACTGTGTTCCTGATTAGTTCAGATTCTGACCCAGTTTCTACGGTTACAGACCAGACCAATCCTCACTGTGACCTCTGACCTCCAATGAGGTCATCCCAGAGCAAACTGTCATCACAAAAATGTCTCCTGAGGGGGTCTGAGATCAGCTTTCAGTGACCTACTTACTGCACATGCACACACACACGAACAGGTGTGATCTGAGGCTTCAGGTCAGCCACACTTTCTCCTCCCAAAGCTTTCCGTATATTTTCGCCATGTTGGCATTATGCATCAGTCAGTGGTAGTGCACAGTGCGCAGGTCTGCAGACAGCAGCTCCACTTCAGCTGGTGCTATTATAGGAATCAAGAATCTGCACAGTGTTGTGTCATAAAATGAAACAAAATAAAAGCCCAGTTCTTAATATCCGTCTGAGACACATTACTGCCCACCACCTCCACAGTTGTTTCACTTTTTTTAAACATAGAAATAAAACCTATTTAGTTCATTTTCTGGTATCAGCGCTGACTGCATCAAGTAAGAACAGTGACACATGGATTCCACCGGGCGCGGGCACAGCCGCAGTGCGTCTGGTAGAATTGCAAGCATCGTCTTAAGTGGCCGTGACCACCTCCAGCAGACTCATCCCAGCTGAAAACGTGCCGCAGCGACACCACACCCAGTGGACTCCAGGCGTAACTGTGTTATCAATACCAGTCCGTCTGCACCGTGTTCAGGTTGAAACACAGTTTTTTTCCACCCTCCACACAACGTCACACCACACCGGGAGTGTAACGGCTGGGGTTTGGACCCAGCTGCAGCACATGGACAACCAGGAAGAGTTTGTAATGACGTTCACTGTGACAGCTCAGCAGGTACAGAGCAGGGCAGGTGAACAGCACAAAATACAGTTCAACACTCCAGCCAAAGTCTCGCCACAAAGTCTTTGGCAGCCCGGCTGGTTTGGCAGGCCAAACCAAGTGAGAGGCAGGTGAGTGAGCGGTGGCTCTAGCCCAACAACAAACACGGCTCAGTTCAACAGCAGGCAACAAACCGTGGAGGAGCAGGCAGGGGACGTAGTCCAGGAGGCAGAAAATCCAGGTAAATACACAGTCAAAAGAGACGGACCAGAAGAGAGGAGGCAGAAAGCAAGTCGAGGTCAGGCGGAGGTCAAGAAGCCTGCAGGTAAATACTCACAGGATGCATACACAATGGAGAGAGTGGCGTCATGGTGAAGGAAACCACAGGTAAGATGACTGGAACACTCACACTGTAGTGTTGTCGTTGTCATCGGATGGTAATGCCGAGCAGCGACAGCCAAACGCAAACCAAAGACACAGAAACAGGTCTTGAGGTCGAGGACAGAATCAGACAGAGCAGGCATGTCAGAGGCAGTCAGGGTCAGCGACGGGACATCAGTCCAGAATAAAGTGCTGGAGAGGCCTGGGTATATGTACTGACTGGGAGTAATGGGGAACAGGTGAACTGAGTTGCCCTGATGAGGTGGGCGTGACTGAATCAATCAATCAATCAATCAATCAAACTTTATTTGTATAGCACTTTTCATACATTAAAAATGCAGCACAAAGTGCTTCACAGAATAAAAACAAACAAAAATAATACATACATATTGAAAACCCGCCCCTCCCACCCCCACATATAAACACACACACACACACACACACACACACACACACACACACACACACACACACACAGTCAATATAGTCAATAACATGGCTGGGCACTGAGGAACCAGGTGAGGAAAGAACCACCTATGGGGAGCCATCCACACTGAGAGGCGCTACAGCCCACGGCCACAGGGAGCGCCGCCACAGAGACCACCCCGACCCAGACAGACCGGGGTGGACTCCACACATGGTGTGGAGATTAGGAAAAATTAAAGAGTTAAAGATTAAAATAATATTAATAATAATAATAAATAAATAAATAAATGAAGATTTAGAAACTAAAATGCATAAAGATTAAAAAATAAATCATTTAAAAGCATTAGAAAGTAAAAAGAGCATATAATAGAAGAATTAAAAGAGTAAAAGAAATCAGTTAAAAGCCAAATTAAAGAGATGAGTCTTGAGCCTCCTTTTAAAAACATCAACAGTCTCTGCAGTCCTGATGCTCTCCGGCAGGCTGTTCCATAAGTGAGGGCCATAATGGCTGAATGCAGCCTCCCCGTGGGTTTTAGTTCTAACTCTTGGAACAATTAAAAGGCCGGTGCCGGAGGACCTCAGGGTCCGCGAGGGTTGATATGCAGGTCAAGCAGGTCAGATAAATAAGATGGCCCAAGGCCATCTTATTTAATGGAGAACTCCTGCCTGCTGAGAGCTGTGTGATTGGGTGACCACAGAGCTGTGACAAAATAATTAAAGAATATTACAAACTATATTTGTTGTAATACAAATCCTACAAACAACTGTAGAACTGAAGAAAACACAATAAACAATTATTTTGCACAAAGTGTGTGTGAGAGTGCTCCTGAGTGTGCACAGATTCTGTTCTTACCGAAGAACAAATCCAGATAAAAAACACACTGGTGAAAGTCAGAATCTTTGTTAAAACTAGGTAGACGGGTTTTAAGAACAAATTTCCGTTTAAGAACGGTTGAGGAACGAGGTCCAATTATCCTCTCGATTGTTTCGTACGTGTATTTCAAGTACTTGTGCTAGATTTAACTCACCAAGATCAAAGTAAGCATTTACAGACACTGAGTGTCATCACCAAATATCTTTCCTCGTAAAATGCCCGGTTGCCATCTGTGCACGGGTGTTGTCACAAGTTCAGTAACCGCTGTGTGGCATCCTTAGTGAGAGGCAGAGAGATTATAGAGCATGGTCTCAATCTCAAGTCGTCGAAATCCAATCCTTAGGCAGTGACTTGCAGCGTCAGAAACCAATGAAAAAAGGCATCCTTTAATGTTGGCATAGGCAGCGTCAGGTGGAGGATGAAAGTGTGAGTGTGGCAGGTGGGAGGGGTGGATGGGTCCAACAAACACTGACTTTTACCCGAGAGAGCGGTGTTCACGTCTCGTCTAAAGCCAAACCCTGTTCTTTTTTCCTAAACCCACGTGTTTTTCAATTCACGGCGTCCATGACCCAAACACCAACATGTGACGAGGTCAGAGTGACAGAGTTAGCCAGGAGTTGTTAAAATGGAGCATTTGTCCCTGATAGTTTCCCTGTGCTGAGCTTCAGGTGATCACAGGACGAGATGTGGAGATGAAAAGCAGCGTAGGTTTGGTTTTATCTTTGGTGAGGACATTTCACATCCACCTCTACTGCACCACGTTTATTTTATTCAGTTCATAGTGAGATTTTCTCTGATTTTAAAGATGTTTTTTGATTAATGTAAATCTGATACAAAAACTACAGAAGCAGTGTGGGATTCAGTGGCGTCTATCAGTGAGGATTACAGATTACAGATTACAGATTACAGATTACAACCATCTGAAGCATCTCCTGGTTAGAATTCCTTCAGTGTTGATTGTTGAGGAGCTGAAGTTTCATTCATAAACACTGTGTACACACAAAACGAGGCCTGAAAGAGGAGCACGCCACTTCCCACGCAAAAGTTGCGATCTATAGAAACAGACGTGATGGGAGAGACTTTGACCCATGCTCATTAACATTTTGGAGACAGCAGACTGGCGCTGCAGGTGGCGAGGTGGACGCCTGATTGTAGAGAATGTTGAATATTTTTTGGCACACACCATTTTTGTCTTTTGTCCGTACGTATATTCGTATGGATCCTATGCAGGGTTTATAAATGAGACCCCGGTGATGTAAACTGATAAAAACAGTCAAAACACAAAGTCATAAAAACACACAAAACATGAATGTCCCTCTCAGGGGCCAGTGTTTGGTTCGTCCGTCTGCAACATGGTGATCTCTGCAGACGAGGCCCTGCTCCCTGTGTGGATATAACGACTCATTCTGAGGGAACAATTATTGAGCAATTACTTTCAACTGATCGAAGAAAACACAACCATTAGATAATATTCACTTTAAATCCACACAATGAATATTTAGTATTTAGAATTAATATGAGAGAATTTCTAAACTTTTACAAGAAATGAAAATATTAATATCAGCCATAGTTTCAGTTTGTTGATCTGAGTGACACAACAGTTTCTGTAGCCGATAAAATTATGTTTCAAGATACTTCATGATACAACTTTAATCTCACTTCATGACATACTCAACAGGGCTCTGCTGCATCGTCTGCTACAGCTGCTCCTTTATGATCTGTTTCATTCTGTTTCCCTCCTTCGGGCTCAGACTATTGTTGGACGACAGACAGATTAAAACAGATCATAGTAGATTCAAAGTAGAAACCCAAACACAGGATGTAGTCCGCTGACACACACACACACACACACACACACACACACACACACACAAGGCTGTTCTCAGGTCAGATTGAGGGCTGATAGCAGCAGTTTATGGTGTTTTGTGGAGGTGAATCATTAGACAGCAGCTCGGGTGTCTGTGTGTGATTGTGTTGTTTTCATGTTGTAAATAAATGTGTTCAGATTAGATCAGAGAGAAACCTCAGACTGAGGCTGTGTTCACTGTCCAGTCTCTCCAGGAGTTCATCGGCAGTTTTTAAGATTGTTGCGGGCTGAAATGTCTGATTTCACAGCAGCTTTTTTTTTTTTTTTTTTTAATTGCAATGCACGTTGCATTCAAAGCAACGCCTCCTGGAGAGTTTGCCAGGAGCAGCGGTGGCGCCTAAATTCCAACACCGAGCTGTTAAACCGTCCCAACGATCCCATACCAACACCCAAACCGCTCGACTCTGTTGTTCAACCTGTTAATAAATGCTCTGCTCCAACCTTGAATAAGATCTGAGTTCATGCTGCCTGCTGTGTTCAGGTGCACCCGCTCCACGCCGCACGAAACAGAAACTTCTACTTAAATTCTTAGTGAAACAGAACCTGCCTCTGTCTGCAGCCAGAACTTACGTGTGTCAGATTTATATGAAATATGATATCATGGTTGTGTTTTCTTTGGTGTACGATCAGCTGAAAATATGAACTGTTCTTGTTCCCTCAGAGTGAGACGTTTATATCTCCACAGGGAGCAGGTCCTCGTCTGCAGAGATCACCATGTTGCACCGCCATGTTTCTACAGTAGCCCAGAACGGACAAACTAAACACTGACTCTACACAGAGACATGCATGTCACACTATAGTTCTCCTACACACTTGGCACATGGACAAAGTTTTGGTATTTTGGGAAACAAAAGTCGAGTTAAGTTGAACAATTTAGACAAAAGAAGTGATAATTAAAGATAGTCTCAATATTTGTAATAAGATGGGTCAGGTAAGATTTTAGAGGAAAAAAGTCGAGTAATAAAAAACATTCCCTCTATGTAACATTTTGTCATATCTGTTAATCTGTTGTGTGCACACGACATCTACTGTCCATCTGTCCGTCCTGAAGACAGATCTGTCCTCAGTGTCTCCTGATCAGCTGTGAGGACAGAGACATGTCTGTCTTTTGATATTAGGCTTCATCAGTCAAACTGAATTGAATTAAATTGAATTACAAAGGAAACGCAATATTTTAAGACAAAGTATTAAATATTTTGAGGAAATAATGTCAAAACATTTTAGAGAAAAAAGTTGTAAATTTCAAGAAAAAAGTCACATATTTATAAATTAAGTTGTAATATTTTTAAGGGAAAAAAGTTTAATAATGTGAAAACATTTTAGAGAAAAATAGTTTGGTATATTTTGAGGCAACAAAGTCTTTTATTCTTTTATTGCGACAAACACAAAGTTGTAACATTTTAAGGAAAAAAGTTGATTAATGACATTTTACAGAAAAAGAGTTGTAATATTTCGAGACAATAAAGTCATAATTAAAAAAAAAAAAAGTCGGGTAAAGTCAAGCATCGTAGAGAATAAGAAAAAAAAATCAGAATATTTTGAGGAAAAAAAGTTGAATAATGACGAAACATTTTGGAGGAAGACCTCCAGGAGAAGTTTCAGCTGGTTGTAATCCGCCACTTCTAAATCGTTGTTTCTTTAATGTTGTTGGTTGAAACACAAAGAGCTCAGTGCTCCAGTGATAAACAGGAAACGTTTCTTAAGATGTAGTGATGCTTCCATAAATAAGACGTTAAGACCCAGGTACTGTCATGTTTCACTTTCTACCTGCTGCTGTCGGTGTTGCTCGTGTGTTTGAATCCTCAGGAGCACATCTCCTCTCAGGTAACGTCTCATAAACAAACTCTGAGAGCTGAAGTCATAAAGTGTGTTATCGCTGTGACTCTGAACTCTGACCTGAGAGACAGACACTTTACTGCTCTGTGATTTATAATCAGCTGATAACGGCTGCAGGAGCTGTGACAAAACAACATCATCTTATTAGCATTTTAACAGTGCTGAGTGTTGTTGCTGCCCCCTACAGGCTGCAGAGTTCATTCCTGAAGTCACCGTGTTCCACCATATAAAAAACAACCGGAGCCTCACGGACCAGTCACGAGTCGGTGTACTCGTAGCAGGTGAACGACATGAACCAGGAGGTGGTTTTGCTAATGCTAACGTTAGCTTGCTGCTCCCAGCCTGCATTATTTTTATTTTTGAAGCTGTTGTGTCGTCTTCTGACTCTGTTGTCTCTTTGTGTTGCCTGTCTGCAGCCAGGCCTCCGTTATTGGACCGATACGCAGACAGAAAATAACGAGTAGGGGGTCGCTGCGGACCGGAGACTCTGAGAGGGCGTGGCAACTGTCAATCATTTTTAATTTGACCAATCAGAGGCTTACAATCCTCGGTCAGTCAAAAACTAGTTTCACTAATTCGCCGCCTGAATCAGTTTCAGTTCTACCGATCACTTCACAGTATGGCAGGGGGCGGTGGTACGATCAGGCAGGCGAACAGTATTGTTGGTGAATCAGAATAAACCCTTTAAACACCAAAGTCACAAGTTGGCACAAACACACTAACTGATGGAGGGAGCAGCTCCTGTGTTCAGCGAGAGCGACGTATCGGCTTCATCTTCCTGTTGGAATCAGTGTCTGACAGAAAGGTGACGCAGTGAAAACACTCTCAACATAGCGCACACACTTCAACTGATACTGATTTCTTTCTTTGGGTGTCTTACACATCTTTTGTTGTGTCCCCTGCTCACAGCAGTACATCAGTTAACTTCCTGTTTGCTTCTCCAAACTGGGGGCGTGACGACTGACATCGACTGTAGGAAACACACTGACTGTGGATCAGGACCTCAAACAACCCCACCTCAAAAAAATCTGAGCTGTACCAGTTAAAGAGGAACTTCACTGCTTGAGAGACGGCCCTTTAATCAAACTGGTCTGTCTCTGCAGAAGACGCAGATACTTTGGTGCTGAAGAACACAACAGAGACAACAGAGACAACAGACGACAGAGACAACAGAGAAAACAGACGACAGAGACAACAGAGAAAACAGACGACAGAGACAACAGAGGCAACAGAGACAACAGAGGCAACAGACAACAGAGGCAACAGAGACAACAGAGACAACAGACGACAGAGACAACAGAAAAAAAAACAAGACAACGGAGAAAAAGAATGCTTTTGCTCAAGGGAGAAAACCTACAACTTCCAGAATGCACTGGACCACTGGATGGTGATGTAACGCAAACACGTGTGTTTAAAACAATGTCACAACATTCTGGTGTAACAGTTAAACAGGAAGTTAAAACCTGTTTCTGAAAACATCTGAGGAGAGAGACAGACTACTCAGTGGCAAAGTCTTGGTTTATATTTGATCATAGCTGGTTTCACTGTGCAGGAAACAGTATGGCGCCCACTTCCTGTTCACGAACTCTCACTGTTACAGTGAAACACAGCACTAAAATATGTTTTTAAAAACACAGTAGGAGAGAAAGCGGCAGAGCAGCAACATAATGTTGACATACACTCAATCAGAGTTGCCGCGTTTTACCGTTTGATCAGGTTTCAGTTTGAGTTTGAGAGAGAGAGGGGCGGGTCTGTCTCTTGATCCACTTCTATATTCGTTGTGTCGACAGTGGCGGCATGGGTGGCGAGCAATACGAAAATGTGGAAGTGCAGCCTGTAGTTTGAGCAGCAGCCCAAGAGCCAGTGAAACTCTGCTGGATGATGAGGGCCGAGGAGGGGTGTCTGGGCTCTGATTGGATTGTTGCTTTACACAGACCATCACCACTGTTTAGATACAGAGCTGGTTGAAAATCTGTGAAGTGCCCTTTAAAACAGAAACCTGCCGCGTGGTTTCATCCTGTTTCAACACTTCCTGCAGCAAAACTCCGACACAAACGCCGCAGAGACTGAATTCATCAGTTTAAATTCTCACCATCACACGATTCTGATTAACATTCAACAAGACGAGCTGCTGACCATCACATCTGCTGCTTTTTCACCAGAGAACAGGCAGAGCAGCACTTCCCACGACTCCGTCTGTGTGTGTGTGTGTGTGTGTGTGTGTGTGTGTGTGTGCGCGCCCTCATGCTCCACTCTGGTGGCTGCTGACAATCAGATGGAGTGACGCTGACTCGACTCTTTCTAACCTGCAATCAGACTTTTCTCAGGCAGCAGGTGCACTTGTTAGTCCCACCCACCTCACTCGTGACATCACTTCCTGTCTAGCTTCTGGCCCACTGCCTTTCTATAAGTTCAATCAATAGATCATTTATGTGTCACATGGTTTTACACGAGGCACAGTTTAGTCCTTTTTATGGTCGTCTGTCATCGCTGGCTGCTGCTGTGTTATCGTCTGTGTCTCCGGATGGTTCCAACATGAAGCTCAGCGTAACTTCAGTCAGGAAGACTTTCTGTTTGTGATGACGGCAGCGGCTGATCACAGCTGGATTTTTACCAGTGGTGTTCAATATTTTTAAGTGCCGCGCGCCTCGCATTTTGTAACCTGCACAACTCTCTCTGTGTGATCGGGGCCGCAGCTCTAGGTGTTAGAGTTGGTTCTGTTCTGGTAACTTTAACCCTGTCATGCATGAGTTATGACACTTCAGTGTCAGGTGTTTTTATTCCTCTTCAGGCAGAAAAAAACATTTAAAGTTTTTAAATGTACATTTTTCAAGGTCAAAGTTCTGAACTGAAGAAACATAATCCAGTGAAT
Source organism: Epinephelus moara (assembly GCF_006386435.1). Classification (NCBI taxonomy): domain Eukaryota; kingdom Metazoa; phylum Chordata; class Actinopteri; order Perciformes; family Serranidae; genus Epinephelus; species Epinephelus moara. Next base: position 36,937,725 of record NC_065516.1, on the reverse strand, counting down.
AACTGTATATTATGTGAAACTATAAACATTTATCTTTAATGCTGTTAAACTTTACGTTTCCTTTTAATAGTTTTTAGCCTGTTTTTTTTTTCACTAGCAAAAATTAGCATCAGCAGAGTTAACCACAGCAGCTAACGTCCTGTGCTTTGACAGCGTTGAACCTTCATCCGACTCCTCAGCCTCTCCCCTCTCTCCTCCTACTCCTCCCTTCGTTCCCTCCCTCTTTCAGCTCCTTCCTCTTGACTCCTCTTTTTCTTATAAACATTTTCTCCAAAAACGCTGTCAAAATATTTTTGTCACAAAAACTGTGAGTGACATTCTGACATCATGAATCAGTCTCTGCAGAGGACGTATTTGTGAGTTGCAGTTAAAGTGTGAAGCACGACGTCCAGTTCAGTGAACATGTGATTTACTTAATTCCTCCCAACATAAATAATAATAATAATTATAGTGCATTTCACTCATAGAGCACTTTTCATAGAACTCAAAGTCACTTCTCATCAGCTAGAAACGACCATAAAGTAGAATACATTAAAATACACACAGCATTATTCGCACATTAAAATCCGATCATAATCAATACTTTGACATTTTAACAACTCCGTAGATGTTATCTGATGTAACCAGATTTTATTTACAGGCAGAGTCTCCTGTTGTAGAAGGACTGAGGAGATGTTCCTGAGCAGCACGGTGTTCGTGCCAATCCGTCGGCCATCTTGGTTTTGAGAGATTCTTGTTGCACGTACAAAGACTGGCCAGTGGGGGCCAGTGGGGGGCAGTGTGTGGCGTGACACAGGGTCCACCGCTGTGGCTCCGACGCAACTCAAAAGTCTCACTTTAACTTTACACTGCAAACATGCAATAATCGACCAGCAGCCAGCAAAGACGTGTAGGCTGCTTTTTACAGTGTCTTACTGTAGTTCAGAATCACAGTGTGTCCGAGAGATGACAGGTCGTTACTGTGTTCTTATTAATGTTCAACACAGTGCTGATGAGCTGTGGTCAGCTCTGTGTGTGTGTGTGTGTGTGTGTGTGGGTGTGTGTGGGTGTGTGTGAGGGCACTTCCGGGGAGTTATGATAAACTGCCTGTGCGCCTGACAAGACAAGTTCAGGGGAATCAAAGTCCTACTTCATGACGTCACAGGAAGTTTTTTTTAATTTGAATTTGTCTCATTTCCTCTGTCTGAGTGTTGGTGATAAAATCAGTTTCAACCTGACAGACAGACAGACACTTACAGGCATGTGGAGTTTCAGCGGCCTCCTCCTCTTGCTCCTGCAGCTCCTTTCCTCTTCCTCCTCCTCCTCCTCCCCCTCTCTCCTCTCTGCTGTGCTTCTCATCTCCAGTCAGAAAATCCTCTCAGCTCAATTATCAGATTATCTCCAAGTGTCCAAGAGAGCTCCTCTGTGGTCCTGATGCAGAACTGCTGGAGAGCTCATGCAGGACTCAGAGTTCTGTCCTTCCTCAGTGTTAATCACCGTGATGTATGTGTCAGCGTGGTGTAATGTGGTGTCAGTGTGGTGTCAGCCCGGACTGGATGGTGCTCTGTTGTGACTGTAGCAGCAGTCGTGTCTCTCCTGGCGCAGAGTTTCCAGACTTGTCATTAAAGTCTGTGTGATGTTGGTGATGAGAGCACGAGCCGGACCGCGGACAGCCTGCAGGATGAAAACATCGGAGCGGTGGATCGTTGGTCCTCTCCCCCGCTGATCGGATCCTCAGAGGCCGAGCAGCAGCTCTGCTGACGCGGCCCCGGCGGGTCACACCGCCTCCCGGTGCTCGGTTGGTGAGTGAGGAGACAGACCCGGTTTAAAACGGACAGCTCCGTCAGGTGAACCCTCGGCGGCACAGACCGGCGGTGAGCGGCTCCATGACGGAGCGCAGCGCCGCGGACAGCAGCGAGGACATTACGCACGACGCAGCGCGCGCTCTGAGCTGCAGGAGAAAGAATACTACTGTTACTATGACTACTGCTATTGTTACTATCACTACTCCTACTCTCACTCCTACTCGTCCCAAACTGATCCATCTGCAGCCTTTCATTCATTCATCATCACTGCACTGAGGGACAGTTTGTATCCTGTTACCTGAGTGCTTCCACTGTCTGTCACACTGACCCTATGGACCTCTCACTGCAGTGCATGTGTCTGATGCACTGACTGCAGCTTCACATGTTACAAGGTGCAGTTCTAAAATTACACAACCCCCCAAAATATGCAGCTTTAAAAGTCCTGCATACACCTGCACAGTGAATACTTTTCCTGTCAGTACACAAGGTGTAATGTTTCTGTAAAAGTCTGAATGCTGAGCGTTAAACAGCCCAAAATGAGCCGGGCCAGCATCGGCCACACTGGGTGTGCTGTAAGAAATAAATTGGGCCACATCTGGTTGCTCGACTCAGCGAGACTTGGGATTAATGACCCCCAGAATCAGCCCACATAAACTGGCCTGACAGAGCCATCACTGGGTGGCAACAGGAAATATACAATAAGCAAACAGTAACTGTCAGAATACTACTTCAGGCTACTATTACTATGAGCACTGTTACATGTGTGTGGTGTGCGTCTCTCCTCAGGTACCGCTCTGCTGGTTATAAACCACAGACTGTATAAAATAACTTGTCGCCCACTGGTTTATACAGCGGGCTCTGGGGTGAAAGTCTGGGGTGTTTTTGACCCATCCACCGCCCCTCCCGTCCACCATATATGGACTTTGTTGCCCTTTATATCCCGACCAGGGCGTATCACACCACCGAGTGTCTCTCTGCATTCATGTCTGACGCTGACGTCAGCTGATAAAGCACTGGCACTGGACGAGTTGGGTTGTTGTCCGCTGCCTCTGAGGTCATGTTTACACAAAAACGATCTGCTGGAAACAGAATCGTTTCTCATTTTCGTGTTGATAAAAGTTCTGCGTTCAGAAGACGTTTTGATAACAAGAGCCGTGCACACGGATACGCAAAAACGCTGTAGTACACATGCCAGGCCAGTAGGTGGCGGTGTGACTTTGTAATGAAACAACACGTGCCTGCGCTTCCTTCTACAGAGCGGTGATGTATTAACAAACAAAATGGCATCCTTGTGTGGACGCGACGACGAGGTGGAGTTGCTACAGTAAATCTACTCTATGATGGAGAAGCATTGATGAAAGTCAACAGGCTGAGCAGCACAAACAGAGCTCGGGAGGCCGCCATTGTTGTTGTGATGGTCGACTTTCTCGCACATGCCTAGTGACGGGAACCGTAATGAGCATGTGCGAAAAGTCTCCGTTTTCAGAGGAACTGCATATTGCAAGTTTACATGACAACGGAGACGGTGCCGTTTCCAAAACATTGCACTCTGGAACCCGTTTTTAAAATGGTGCATTGTCAGTAGTGATGGCCAAATGAAGCCTCATGAAGCATTTCCTTTATTTTCTGAGCCCACTAGATAGCGCTCATGGTTTAAAGAGAGAGGCTCAAAGAATGGCAATTCAGTGTGCTTTCAACCTTTTGTTGAACAACATAAAATAAAGAAAACACCTCATGAGGCTTCATTTGGCCATCACTAGTTTTCAGGCACACAAAACGCAGCTGTCGTGTAAACAATCAGCCAAATTGCAACTAAAGTTTACCGCTTTCAGTTGAAATCGTTGTCGTATAAACAGAACCTAACACTGACACACCCGGGGTATGGTGTCACCACATACGGTGTCTCTCTGCGTCGGCCTCTGACCCTGACATCACTGTCAAAGCAGCGGGATTTGACGACTTGGTAGTGAGAGCAGGATAATGCTAACGTTAGCTACCGGGTGCATTTACTGCTGCAATTAACTTTGGTGATGCTAATGCGAATTTTTGCTAGTGAAAAAAAAAATCAGGTTTAAAACCATTAAACCAAATAAACTTACCAGAAAAACTGAACCTCCGACTCCTTAGAGGTTCTTTTAGTCCAAACGCTGAACAAGACTTTTTTAGACGATCAAAACGCTACAATTAACTTTCATGAAACACGCTGAAGTAACGACAGCTGCGACTGCGCCTGTAGAGGATATGAAGTTGACGCTGTGTTGATGCTGTGTTGTAGGAATACTTTGCTGGTGTCTGGTGTCATAGTGTGGGCTGTCTGTGTAAATGAACTGTGTTAAACTTCCCTCCATCTAACCAGCGCCCAGATCTCGCTGCTCCCGTCCCAACCAAACTCTCTGAGAATCTGAATGTAGAAACCAGCTGATGGTAAAAATGAAAACAAATGGTCTCTAACTTTAAGTTAATGTATTTTTGAATGAATGGTTAACTCGCAGAAGAGTAAAGTGATGCTCAGAAATCAGAAGAGTTTTTTCCATATTTAAACTGTATTTAATATTCTGGTGACACTCAGATCCTCGTCCGGTCCAACAGACAGATGTTTCTGAACACAAGCCGTCTATAACATAATGTATATGTAATATAACACGTTTACTTTAAAGACGGTTTAAACCCAAAATAATTCAGACTGAAACGTGTCTCAGGGTGCGTTCTGACTTTTTACTGTTAGTTAGCTGCAGCTGTCCTTGAAGAGTGCGTACTGCTGCATGCAGGGTGGACACAATCCAGACGTCCTCGTAACGTTACACCCTGAACTTTGACCCTCTTACTCATATATCTGTTACCATGGAGATAAATCAAAATACCGTTCACAGCTCTGGTGCTGTTATTTTACAATAAGTCACAACTGCATACGCACCTGTTGGTGACGTTACAGAGGCTGTACATTTCTTTATGATTACTATGAAACAATTAATATTCTTACTTTCACTGTTCGACTGGTCATCAGTGTTGTCATCGTGACCTCTGACAGTTGATGTGACGTATCGTCCGCTGTGCAGAGGATTGTGGGTCAGAATAACCAGTAAAGCCTGCTGGCCTTCAAACTGCAAAACCAGACCAGATTTGGTGGAACATCTTGGTACGTTTGGCACACTGCTTCTGACATAATATGTAGTGGGACACACTAAATCCTTTTCTGACATACTCAATAGTACGGCAGTATGAGGATTGGAGCTTCCTTTGGACGGGTCCTTCCAAGGAGGGATCCTGCAGAGGCAAGGCAAGAGTCCTTCCTCTCATTCAGTGAACACACATTGTGTGTCCCCAGGTCATCGTCATTAACCCTCAGCAGACTGAAGGGGTTTCAGGTGCTGTGTACTGGGCACCATCACCCCTGAGCTTCAGTCTGGAGCGTGGCACAGTCAGGAGCCCCAGGTCAGCTCACCTGAGGGACCTGTGGGTAGAATAGGAGGTCTGCGATGTGGGATGTAGAACCTTGAAGTCAGTCCTGAACTTCACAGGCAGCCAGTGGAGAGACGCTAACACAGGTGTGATGTGGTCTCTCCTGCAGGTTCCTGTGAGGAGCCTGGCAGGGTCTCATTACAGCACCATTGACGATGAATTCTTGAGCCGCACAACATGTATTTCCTGGAGCTTCATGTTGTTGTGCTGTCAGTTGCAGCCGAGGTGTTTCAGACTGGAGGTTTGAGGACGTGTTTTTCACAGTGGAAACAGTTGTAGTCCGGCTACCTGCAGCAGCAGAGTTCCTGTCATCGTTCCTCCTGACAAAATCAGAGTCACATCTGCTGATGTGATGTTGTATTTCATGTCAGTAGTGACGTGATAACAAGCTGGTTGGTTTTGCTCTAAATATTTTGCCCTGAGCCCGTTTAATATCTCTTATCAGTGCCCATCCTGAGCTGGGCCACAGGGAGGCCACTATTGAGCCAGGTGTGGCTGCAGGCCGCCAGTTGAGCAGCCCTGGTACACATTTATTTTAAGAAATGAAGCAAAGCAAAAGTGAATGTTGACAGAAAGACTCAAGTATTAAAACTACAACGCTGGACGCTCAGTACAAATAAAGTTCTGTGTGACCATCTGTACAAACGTAAACTGCTCAAACTAACACACACATTTTATTTCTACTGATTTATTCATAGATTTATTTATTACTTATTTTGATGACAAAAACAATCAGGTAAACAACATCAAACAGAAGCGATCCACGTTGATATGAAGATGTTTTATGTGTCTCTGTGCTTCTGACAAGTTGTGACAGTTCCTGTTCCTGCTGCAGAGAGTTCGTCCTGAAGCTCGCTGCTGGAGTCACTCCCTCCACCGTGATGACGAGAGCTTCAAACAGACAGAGTGGGGAGGGTCCGCTCTGGGAAAGGCCTGAGGCTGTGCTTTTATTTTGAAAGTTGTGACCTGAACAGTCTTCCTGTTACCTGGAGTCTGATTAGTTTTATTGTGAAAGTGGTGAGTGGAAGTCACATGGTTTGTGTTCCTGTGAGGAAACTCTCTGCAGACACTCGGACGCTTTGTGTTGCTCTGCCTGTGCAGCTACAGTCACATCCACATACAGTCACATCCACATACAGTCCCATCCACATACAGTCACATCCACATACAGTCACATCCACATACAGTCACATCCACATACAGTCCCATCCACATACAGTCACATCCACATACAGTCACATCAAAGAGACCCTATAAACTGCATCTGATCTGAGGTCAGCTTAGTGCATCAAAAGTTCTCTGCTCTTCCTTGAATGATTATAAAAAGCTCACTATGTGTTCCTCTCATCATGTGAGTGACAGACCTGTCTCCTCTTGGTTTAATATTTCTCATGTCGTTCCCAACATGTGAAGCACAGTGTCTGCAGCAGAGTGCTGTGTGCACAGAAACACAGGACAAACTGCGTCCTGTGTTGACTCAGTCAGGGACAATATGGGACCACCCTGTATTATACGGGACGGGTGGCAGCTCTATCGCCTACATGCCTCGGCATGGTGCTGCTGGCGTCAGTCACATGACCTCTCCTAGTTTCTCCTGGGAAAAAGAGTTTGTAACCTTTCTGGAAGCTGCTGCGCTACTCCGTCAGTTAATTAACGTCACTACTGAACAGCTGTTTGACTCAGGCAGTAGTGACGTCGTCACCACCACGCTCCTGAGAATGCTGTGACATTCGTAACGTCGCTACTTGTGGTGACGCTGCTGCCCAGCACTGGTTATTTGTGACAGCGTGAGAGTTTACTGCTCTGACTTTCAAAAAGAGAAACAAACATGTTGCTCATTTCAGAGACTTTTATTGTCTCTGTTATAAATGACTCTTGTCCTTTAATAAAGCTCAAGTCATGTCATGAGAACACGCAGTATCTCTTATCTGATTAATCGCCACAATAATCGATAGAACACTAAAAGAATCGATAGCTGCAGCCCTAGTTGCCATGGAAACGTTGAAGTAAGGATTACAATCCTCATAACTGCTGTCATATTGTGTCTGCTCATCTGTCCCTGCAGATGAAGTCAATCTCATGTTTATGGCTGTTCTGTGAGTGAACAAAATAAATGAGGAGCTGTGTGTCGGCCTGTTAGTGACATCAGCAGCTCACCTTCTGGTGTGATGTCACCTGACACTGCGCAGCCTGTGTGTCTACATATTACTGTACCATGGTTTTAACAGGCTGCAGTAACTCTGTTACAAACGCTTTTTAGTTGGCTATTGGAAAAAAAACAAAAAAACTACTACGTCACGTCCGTATTGCAATGAACTGTGGGCAAATAAATCAGTGAATTCTGCTGAAGTCTGCAGAAAGTCCGCCTGAGGCCCCCCTTGTGAATTTAGTCGGTCCTCAGCACTCCCAGACTTCCCGGGAACACGCCCACCAAGTCTACGAGTCTGTGAGCAAGGTGAAGTCCAGACATTTGGATTCAGCCAAAGAAGACGCTCGTTGGAGATGAACTGCACCTGGAAGGTGATAAAACATTGCGGTGAAGTCGGACAGCTTCCTGACAGTTTCCAGCAGCCGTCAGTATTCTGCCGCTAAAAGACCTTCTTCTTCTTATGAGTGTTATTTTAGATCGATGTAAACGGGGCCGTGCACTCCTGGCAGCCGCCGCAGGAGCTCAGGTTTTACGGGGTCAAAGCCGTCAGTGGAAACAGCAGGAAGGAAAAGCTGCTGATGTGTCTTCAGTCCTGAGTCGTCGTGGATCCTCCTCTAAAGCTTTGTTTCATCATTTCCTGGCACGTTTAGCCTAGCTTAGCACAAAGACTGGAAGCAGATGGAAACTGTTAGCCTATCAGAAGAGAGGAACAGCTCCTGCTCGGTCTGATTTACATGGATGAAGAGGTGATGAAGGTTGTCCACAGCTGACGGTGTCTTTGTCCTCATCACTGACAGACTGAATGCTGTTGTTTTGAAACTTTAAGGTAAACAACAGCCTTTACTGTGGCACACCCCGTCAACAGGAGCTATGACATGTAGTCATTATAATCGTCGTGTCTTTGACTTGTGACCTCACTCCGTCAGCTGACGGGACATGAGCGAGCGCTGACTGTGAAGCCAAACATTTCCTGAATGGAACTTTTATTTTGAAAATCCTCTGTCTTTGTGACAGTGAAGCTCAGCAGTGTTTTCTGTTCACTTCAACACAGTCTGAGTTTGATCACAGCAACACCTGGTGGACGTCAGAGGAACTGCAGCTCCAACACTCTGATCTGGACCGGATCAGACCAGCTTCATCTCTGGGCAAAAAGGGCTCCCAGTGTGACCCCAACTGCTCCCAGTACAGCCAGTCCCACCACTGTCCTCAGAGACCAGGAGCTCACTGGAGGTCTGGACTCACCGTACAACTCCACAAAGGCATCCTGGGACATGAGACAGGAGACAAATGCAGTCAGCTCTTTGTCTTTTTGACAGTTTGACCAATAAAACAAGTGCTTAACACCAGTATGCAAAATGTATATAACATAAGTACGTATAAAAGACTGAGTATGTAAAGTATATATAATGAGAATAAGAACAATAAGTGCATTGTTCAATAGTTGTGTTAGAACGAATAAATTGGGGAATGTTGCACAGTTGATTTATGGCACTGAGACAGTGGAGCACAGAATGATTATATCTTTATGTCTCTATTATTATTCAAATATAATAATATAAATCATTCACATTAACATCAGTTTAAATTCATAAATTCAACACTATAGTGCAGACGCTATGTTCACACTTTGGATGACCACCTATCACTGTGGGTGCAGTCTGTAGTAACGTGTCAGCGCCACAAGATGTCAGTAGCTACATGTGAAGTACTGCTGGGGCAAACATTTCACAATAAAATTCTTGTAGGGAATAGAAGGGATTCTGTCCACTGCAAACACTACAGGGCTCTTAATGTGAAAGGCATACAGGATGCATGGAATTTGTATGAACAGCATGATGATGGAAGACAAGTGTCACAGGACAAACAGGAGCAGGTCGGACAGATGGACGTGTCACACTCAGATACCAAACAGAGTCAGTGCGACACAGAGAAGAAGAACTGCATTAACCACAACGTTACGGCTGCTTGTTCACTGTGTGAGAGATGAGGCGAGGGTTAGGGAGGAAGCGTTGGGTTCTTTCCCTGCGCGCTGTGTGTGTGCTGATGTGGAACAGTAATATGGTGATTAGGGGAGAACCCTTCTTTGACACAGTTCCTCACACACACACACACACACACACACACACACACACACACACAAACACACACACACACACACATATAAACATCTCTCTGTGTTTCACAGGATGAAGAGTCTTTTCTTTAAAGTCTCATCTACACCCAATATTTTCAAGTTAAAGATCTCAAACCTTAGAGATATATTCCTCTTTAAAATCTGTGTCACTGAGCTGCTCACAGGTGAGTCTGATGAATCATCATCATCATCATCATCATCATCACTACACAGGTGAGTCTGATGAATCATCATCATCATCATCACTACACAGGTGAGTCTGAGTTGCCTATCCAGAGCGTCCCACACATGCTCAGTGGGTGACACGTCAGGTGAGTCTGCAGGCTGTAAAACAACTGGGATGTTTTCAGCTTCCTGCATCATCACGCTGCGATATGAGGTCATGGCGGCCCATTCTCATCCCTAAGTCGTTAAGTGTCACCACCTGTAATAAACCCTCCTCTTGCAGCTGTACGATACGCCACTGGGCGGTGTGAGTTTATAACACAGCCGGAAGGCGTCAGTTTGAAAAGCTGTGGGACAACAACGTAACTTAAGGAGCTGGAAAGTCGCCCTACAGGGCGCAGGAGGGGAGGTCTTTCACCAGGGAGCTGCTCTTCACTTCCTGTATGTATGCAGCGCCAGACTATATTGTTTTTTTTCTACACCTGACCACATGCTTTTGTTGCAGAATGAAATAAACTTAAATACGAGGTGTTTATCAACATATGTTTAGTTTGAAAAAGACTAGCAGAAACTGTGCATTTCCTGTGAAAACAGAAGTTTATTTTGAAAAGACACAGTACATGTCACAGGCGTAAACTGACGCAGCGTACCTGAACATCAACACCAGACGCAGGAGGGAAGCTAGTGCGAGTCAGCTGAACAAGCAGCGATATTTGACGATTTTTGAGCAGAAATTCTTTGGGTGTTCAAACCAGTTACTGCAGGACTAAACGAACAAGCTCTGTTTCAAAATGACACAAATGAACACCAGATTGCAGCAGAGGCAGCGTGCAGTAAAATGAATCAATCAAATCCATACATCCTGCTGGTAAAACCATCCAGGTAATTAGTTCAGTCCCAGTTAAAGAGGTAATTAAACTGGTCTGTCTCTGCAGGAGAAAGACGCAGATACTTTTAAAGTTGGTGCTAAAGAAGTAGAGACAATAGAGACAACAGGGACAACAGAGACAACAGACAACAGAGGCAACAGACAACAGAGACAACAGAAAACAGAGACAACAGAGGCAACACAGGCAACAGACAACACAGGCAACAGACAACAGAGACAACAGACAACAGAGGCAACAGACAACACAGACAACAGAGAAAACAGACAACAGAGACAACAGACAACAGAGACAAAAGACAACAGAGACAAGAAGAAGCGGTTGTGAGTTCAGTCAGTCAGGTTGAGTTCATCAGCTGAAGGTGTCCAGGTTCATCTCTGCTCCATCAACAGATACAAATAATTATACTTTCATTATAATGACGTGTTTAATGATGTTTAATTCTCAGCCAGCGAAATGAAGAACAGTACAGAACATATATTTGTACTATAAATACAGTTGTTTTCAAAATAAACGTATCACATCAGTCAAACACCTTCGCGTTTATTTCCTTGTGCAGCAAAGAGCACGTGGTTAGGCATCATGGTTTGGCTCTACTTTCAGACAAGGAGCAAACAGCAGGGTCCTGGGTGATAGTCCAGGGTTTGTTTGTTTGTCCTGAAAACCGAAACAAGAGGAGGTGCAAACGTCTAGTTCTCTCTCAGATCACTTCGATTACAAAATGATGGAGGTTATTCTGCCCCAGCTTTAAGTAAGGAGCACTCCTCTGTCCACTGCACAGCTGGACCTTTATCACGCTGACAGGAGAGAAACTTTATAATATTATTTATCTGTTTAAAACTATTTAGGTCATATTTTTAAAACAATCATCAAACATACAACAGTGTTAGAAATAACCACACACACAGTCCTGTGCTCAGATCTATCTCAGCATGTCAGTGGAAAATTTTGATACTGAATTCTGAGAAAGCAGCTCGGCTCACCACTGCCTGTGTTCGTAGAGCTAACTACACACACACACACACACACACACACACACACACAGCTTCACCTGCTGCAGTGTTAGTGTCTTGCTCAGCTCTTAAAAAGCTCTGAACAGTCACTGCCAGACTCCCTTTGAAAATTCATGAAAAACACACACACACGTCCACTGTGTGTGTGTGTGTGTGTGTGTGTGTGTGTGTGTGTGTGTGTGTGTGTGTGTGTGTGTAAGTATTTATGTGTTATTCAAACAGAGTTTCTACAGAAACGGTCTGTCAGCTGATCTGAAGCCTGAGGCGGAAACTCAACCACACAGATTACCTGGAAACATATTTCTAGGTAATACCACACACACACATACACACACACACACACACACACACACACACACACACACACACATGTCTTATCAGGCAGCAGATAAAACTGAAGGAAACCACAGTGACAGGAGAGAATATAAATAGAAAGTGAAACTTGTGTGTGCTGTGTTCAGGGTCTCATGTCGTCTCTGATGGTTTTTAATTTCAGGTTTTCCGGTTGAAGTTTTGAACTGAGCTGTAAAAAGAGAATGTGTTTTAATCAGAGGTTTTTAATCAGTCAGTGTGTTCATGTGTTCAGGAGCAAAGCTGAGGGGCATTGTAGTGTGTGTTGGTTTTGTTTGCATTTTTTTTCCATGTAATTAGTATCATTCATTCATTTTCTGTAATCGCTTATTCTGTTCAGGGAGACAGGGGGTGGAGCCTATCCCAGCTGATATTGGGTGAATTTAGAGTCACCAATTAACCTGCATGTCTTTGGACTGTGGGAGGAACCTGGAGGAAACCCACGCTGACACGGGGAGAACATGTCAGAGCACCTGGAGGAAACCCATGCTGACAGAGTGAGAACATGTCAGAGCACCTGGAGGAAACCCACGCTGACACAGGGAGAACATGTCAGAGCACCTGGGGTGTGTCAGGCCTCAAAGGTCTCAAAGAGCTTCAACTACTTCTTTATATACAAAGTTCAGTCTCAATTAATTCAGCTAACTTTCATTTAGTTATTGCACTAATTATTTAGAAATTAAAAACTGCAAACAAAACCAAACTTTTTGTTCCAGACTTTTCCCCGTTAGGGTTCTGGGTAATCAGCCCCACTTTCGCCCCACTGACATGAGCTGGTGGTAAATCAGAGCCTTTAAATGGAGGTTTGGTAGTTTTTTATTAACGATGTGTTTTGGCATATACCAGTTAACTTTCTGATGAATGGAGCCATGAACAGGAAGCTGATTTTAAATATGAGGTTTTCCAGTAGAAGTTTGGAATGACGCCAATAATGAGCCGCTGGTTTTTGTCTGTTTTGGTTGTCTTCATAAATCCTACAGTTTTCCAGAGGAAGTTTGGAACAACCAGACTTTTCAAACCATTGTTTTCAGGTCACATGGGAATTTTTGGGCCGATAAAGAATCTGTTATTAGTCACATCCATCTTTAGTTTACTGTGTCTCTGTCTCAGTTTCAGTCTGAACAGTCTGTTTCTCTGTCTGTCTGTCTGTCTGCATATCTCTCACTCTTTCCTTCACCCTCTAACTGTCACACACATACACACACACACACAGTTCCTCTGCAGAGTTTTAGGGATTTTCTGCACTTTGCATAAAATTTGCATTCGAACCAAAATACATCACATGTGAGTCACATCTGATCTCCCCACTGAACCACACACACACACACACACACACACACACACACACACACACACACACACACAATTTTATGGTTGTAAAAACCATAGAACTTGTTCAGTAAGAAGATTTACCACAAACCATGATGTTGATATTACTGATAATATCTCTCACTGATTTCTGATTAACTGTCTCAAGCTGTTCATTTGACATCAATCCATCCAGACGGAGGAAACCACAGGGACACCATCCTGGATCTCCCTCAAAACCCCCTCCATCCCTCTCAACCACCCCTGAACTATTTCAGTGACTCCTGGAAGGACTGACGGGTACTTTTCAAGGACCTCTGACCTCCCATCAAACACCACAGGAGCCCTCTCAAGCCCCCTGGAAACCAAACGAGACCCACTGGAACCTTAACAACCACTTTAGGGACCCCCAGGATCTTTTAAAATATCCCAGGAGGGGTTCAAGTTATTCTGGAGCCCTGTCAAAGACCCCTTGGGCTCAGGCCCCTTCAAGGACCCCCTGGAACCCAGATAAAGACCATACGAGCCTGGAATCCTGATGACCCTTAAACTTTGTCCTGGAACAGTGATGATGTCTCATCCTGTCAGACATTTGTGTCAAGTTTTTTCATAATTAGCAAATTAATTCTTGAGGTCTGGCCAAAAACATATTTTGTGAGGTCACAGCGACCTTTGACCGTCAAATTCTAATCAGTTCATTCTTGAGTCCAAGTGGACGTTTGTGCCAGTTTCGAAAGAAAAAAAATCCTTCAAGGTGTAGTTGAGATCAAGTCACAAGAATGAGACAGACGAGACCACAGTGACCTTGACATCTGACCTATGACCACCGAAATCTAATCAGTCCATCGTTGAGTCCAAGTGGACGTTTGTGCCAAATTTAAAGGCATTTTTGGGAAATAACATTCATGAGAATGGGATGGACAGACAACCTGGAAACATAATGCCTATGGCCACAGCTACTGCGGCACAGAGGCATAAAGACATCTTTTAAACCAAGAGACGTTTAATTTTGATGAACAGCCTCTACGATATTCACAGTACATTATATTTTTAATGTATTATATTTTCTCCTGTTAACAGACGCACACATGCTTTGACTGATAGATTCACAGTGTCTCAGTCTGATTCATCAAAATTCATGTTGTCACTGCCTCAGCCTCTCCCAGCCTCCAAACCTGCCATTCTCCACCTGTCCACCAGGTGGCCCCAGTCATCTGACTCCTACGTCCACCTGCTCACCTGTTCCTCATCCACCAGTCACCTCTCACAGTATTTATACCACCTGCTAATTTGTCAGAAAACTGAATGCAATCTTGTTTGAGAGGGCGAGTACGAGACAGACTCTGAGATGAGATGAACAACGTGGACAGAAAAGGAGGCGAGGGCCAGTGCTACGTTAGATCCACAGAAAACTCAATGCAGTTTGGTTTAAAGAAAGAAGCAAGAAGAACAACATGCATCCTCCTACCCATCCTCCGTGGTCATCTATCCATCTCCGGAGCGGCGGTGAGTCCAGACTCTCCTCCATCCACCCGGCAATGTCGTCCACCTGCCGTGCCCCGCCCGTCTTGACCACCTCTTTGCACAGAGCCCCACCCAGCTCCATCATGGCCACGATACGTCCCCAGTTCACCCCATCCTTGAACAGTTCATCCCTGACTGCCGCCAGGCCTCGCCGCCGCGCCGACCCACCGCCGTCGCACAGCAGCAGTGCCGACACCTGGGCCGACAGGTCGCCACGGTAACGGCGCTCAAGCTCATCTCCTGCCCACCTCAAGACGTCCTGCAGCCGGGGCGGTGCCAAGCAGGGATCTAGGAGGAGACGGCAAATGATCAAGGGGGAAATGAGCGATGTCATTATACCAGGAACAGACAGCAGTGACATCATAAAACCAAGACAAAAGGTAGGGGGGTAAAAAGTGACATCATAACCAGGACAGGAAACAAGACACGTGGCATCATATCAAAACAGGGTGACATCATCACAATGGAAGCAAAACAAGGTGATGTCACCTGACCCCGCCCTCTTCTTCTCTCTTATGATTATGATGTCACATTGTACGATGAGCAGTGACATCATCATACCACGAGAAAAAGTAGGTGGTCTGCAAAGAAGGATCACATGACATCATAACAGGACGAGCAGAGTGGTGCGTAGTGCTCAGTAGTAGAAGTAATAGTAGCTTTAAAGGTATGAGTACTTGTACCAGTGGTGGTGGTGTTAGCAGAAGCTTCGATAGTTTCAGTCGTAGTTGCTTTAGTAGTAGTTGTAGTACATGTGGTAGAAGTAGCTTTGCAAGCAGTACTCATACTTGTAGTGGTAGGCCTAATAGCTTTAGTAGTAGCAGTAGCAGTAGTAGTGGCAGTACTTGTACTTGTAGTGGCACATCTATTGGCCTTAGTAGTAATAGCAGTAGTAGCCTACTTGTGGTAGCAGTATTAGTACTTGTAGCGGTAGACCTATTGGCCTTAGTAGTAGTAGTACTAGTGGTGGCCTATTTGTGTTAGTAGTAGTTGTATGCTCGGTGGTGGCAGTAGTAGTTGGTGTACTTTTAATAATAGTAGTTGTTGTTGTAGCACCTGAAGTAGTAGTAGTTGTACTTGTGATGGTAGTAGTACTTGTAGTCATAGTCCTAGTAAGTGTAATAGTAGTTGTGGTAGTAGTAGTAGTAGTAGTAGTAGTACTTGTGGTGCTAGTATCAGTAGTTTCGTACTTGTGGCAGTGGTAGTAGCATCTTATTTGTGTTAGTAGTGGTTGTACTCTAGGCGGTAGTAGTAGTACTTCTTGTTGTTGTACTTGTAACAGAAGTACTTGTTGTCATAGTCCTAGTAGCTGAAATAGTAGTTGTGGTAGTAGTAGCCTACCCATGGTAGTAGTATTAGTACTTGTGATGGTAGTATAGTAGTAGTAATGATACATGTAGTGGTAGGCGTAGTACTTTTAACTGTTGAAGTAGTAGTAGTAGCTGAAGCCTGTTTGTGGTTGCAGCGTAGCTTCAATATGTTTAGTCTTACTCTCTTTATTTGTAGTTGTAGTACATGTGGTAGAAGTAGCTTTACTGGTAGTAGCAGTACTTGTACTTGTAGAGGTAGGCCTAGTAGCTTTATTAGTAGTAGTAGTAACAATAGTAGTATTAGTACTTGTATTAGTAGGCCTAGTAACTTTAGTAGTGGCCGTAGGAACAGCCTTTTTGTGGTAGTTGTACTCTCAGTAGTTGATGTACTTAAAGCAGTTGTAGTAACGCTTGTAGTGACAGATGCAGTACTTATAGTCACATTAGTAAAAGTACCAGTCGTAGTTTGAAGAGAAATAACACATAGACTACTAACTCATTGTTATGACGTCATAATCAACTTTTGGACACTGACAGGTGGGCGTGAACCCATCAGCAGTTGCCACGACAACACAGTAAACTCCCTCACCTTGGTGTGACGTCATCGCCCCCTCAGATCTCCCTGACAAAGATGGAGGCGCCGCAACAGCGTGGTGTCTGCGCTGACCGCCCGTCCGGGCCGGCGGCGGGACGCGCCAGGACACGCCGGTGCTGAGCAGCTTGTAGCGGAGGTAGTCCTCCACGATGTCCCGGCTGTTGTAGGCGGCGGCCATCGCCCCCTCCAGGCCGCCGTCCCTCACTGCCACACCGACAACCTGCCGTTACAGCCGGTGGACTTCACACATGATCGTCACGGAGGAGCACGACACCTGATGACGTCAGCAGGAACGGTGCTGCAGGTGATCTGAAGATAAAAATCCACAGTTTGATCCAGCAGCTCAGGTGTTAGTCCCTCAGCTGTGAACACACTTCATCTTCTTCAGCTAATCAATCACCGATGATCGATCAGTAATCAGTTTGATCCAGCAGCTCAGGTGTCAGTCCCTCAGCTGTGAACACACTTCATCTTCTTCAGCTAATCAATCACTGATGATCGATCAATAATCAGTTTGATCCAGCAGCTCAGGTGAACACAGTGAGGTTTAAAACACCAGTTCTCTTCTGTTCGGTCACCGAGGCGAGGATCGATCAGTCCACAGCGAGACTGGATCGATGATGGTCGGGTGAAGCTGATCCTGATGATGAAGAGGACTCACTGTGAGGACAGGAAGTCAATCAGCTGTGCACATACAACATGTATGATGATGAAGATGATGTCGGAGCTGAGCGGCGGCGGAGGAAGCAGCAGAATCAACTCCTGTCGTCCTCACTGACGCTGCACGTGCCACACACACACACACGCACACGCACACACACACACACACACACACACACACACACACACAGAGCCGGTGGTCACGCCTCCTCGGTGTGACCGTCGGGATTCCCCTCCATCGATGCTCTCAGCGCCAGACTCACGTCCCAAAGTGTCACAAATTGAAAGACATTAAGATGGTGATGATGATGATGATGGTGGTGGTGATGAAGGCTTCTTGTGTCTGGTTGGTACAGAAATGTTCCGGTCATTTCCTCCTGCGTCACTCTCATTCATGCTTTAACTGCAGGGTGTGGATGAGTGGGTCCTCACTGCACCTGTGTGCAGCAGCGCAGGGTGCTCATAGGTACCTGTAGCATCAGTCGGTGGTACCGTCAGTATTAGCAGTACCCTAGTACTTCAAGTGCAAATACTGCTACAGAAGGGCTACACATAATATTTATAGTAGTGATACCTGTAGAGGTTATTGTTAGTACTAGTAATATTAGTTGTAGAATTAACAGTAGTAGTTGTATTATTTTTATCAGTGGTAATAGCACATGTAATAGTAGTGGAAGTGGTAGAATCAGTAGTAGTTGTGATAGTGATGCTACTAATATTAGCATGCTCATACATGTGGTACAGGTATAGCTTTAATAGTAGTAGTACTTGAAGTGGTAGTGGTATTGATAATGGTAGTAGTACTTGAAGTGGTAGTGGTGTTGATAATATTAGTAGTACTTGAAGTGGTAGTGGTATTAATAATAGTAGTACTTGAAGTGGTAGTGGTGTTGATAATAGTAGTTAATATGTAATATTAATAATAATTAATATTAATAATAATAATAATATTTGTTTGTTTGTTTGTTTGTTTGTGTGTTTGTTTGTTTGTTTTCATTGAGAGGATCTGAGTTCGGTCTCTGCATCAGTCTGTTTGTTGAATAAAGTTAGTTTGGAAGATGTGAAGCAGCAGTCTGTGTTGTGTGTGCTGCCCCCTGCTGGATTCCCTCTGCAGTCACACAGGACATTAAATCCTCCGTCAGTGTGGCTCATGTTTCATCACATCAGGTGAATCATGTAGAGAACATCCCACACTGACCTCAGGTACTCTACATTTATCCTGCACATGGTACAGCCTCTGTATTTAACCCCTTCAGTGGACATTACCACAGCAGTGATGGAAAGTAACCTACTACATTTACCTGTGTGCTGCACTGAAGTCTAAACTATGGACCCTAACTGTGCTTTATATTTTTACTCCACCTCGTGTCAGAGAGGAATTATCATTATAATTATAATTATCAGTAGTAGCCTGGGATGAATATTAATGCTACAACTCTGACTCAGTGCAAATATTTGTAAACCTTTTTCAGCCTCTATTCACCTGACTACAGTCCAGACGAGACATTCGCTGTTCAAACTGATCAGCTTTGTTGTTCTTTATAAATATACACTCATTCTGAATTTGAAGCTGCAACATGTCCCAGCAAAGCTTGGACAGCAGCATGTTTCCCTCTGTGTGACGTCACCTTTTAACACTCAGTCAGTGTTTGGGAACTGAGGACACTATCTATTGAAGTGTGTCCCACTTCAGTGTCTCAACAGTCCCATGGTGCACCTCTCCGGGGTCGACGCTTCATCATGTCCCACACATGTTCAGTGGGAGACAGGTGTGGACTGCAGGCAGGTCAGTCTGGTACCTGCACTCTGTCACTATGGAGACACGCTGTTGGGACACATCACAATGTGTCTCATTGTCTCGCTGGAAGAAGACGGAAAAAGACGGCATCTAGATGGCAGCATATGTTGCTCCAAAACCTGTGTGTACCTTTCAGTATTCATGGAGCCTTCACAGATGCTAAGTTACCCATGATGCACCTCTCCATCCCATCACAGATGCTTTGAACTTTGAGCTGGGAACAATCTGGATGGTCCCGTGGGACAGGACGTCCATGATGGACTGGTCAGACCACTTTGTGTCAGTCCGTCTCAGATGAGCTCAGAGAAGTGGGCGGAGCCTGGTAGAGTCTATATATATATATATATATATATATTATAGTAGGCTATAAACATATATGAGAAATACATCATTATTATTAGTAGCAGTAACAGCAGCAGTGGTACTAATATTTTATTTCTATTTATTATTATATTATTTATTTATTATTTTTATTATTGTTGTTGTCACATGCAGTCACCACCGGGTGGCGGAGGTGAGCTGTGTTTTTTTTTTTTTTAACCAGGCAGAGGTATTTACGGCGCAGCTGACATCACGTGAACGCAGCATAAACACACACACACACACACACACACACACACACACACACACACACACACACACACACACACACACACACACTTCTCTCCGGTTACCGGGGCCGTGTCAGATGTGTTTCTATTTTCTCCATCTTTCCCTCCGACCCGGAACTACAGAGACAGACACGGAGACATTACAGAGACAGACACGTCCAACTCCGCCTCGCGCTCTCCGGTCTGCACCGATCCGGTCTGAACCACCGACCAGCGGCCGCTCTGCGGGCCGGACCGAGCCGGAGCACAACCACATCATGTCCCTGCAGCTCCCCCCGTGCGTGATAGACTGCGGGACCGGGTGAGCGCGCGCGCACACACACACACACACAGACGCATGGATGCACACGCTGTAAAGACTGTGACGTCATATGTAGCGACATGTGTGTTTGTGAACATCATCATGTATGAAGTGTGTGTGTGTGTGTGTGTGTGTGTGTGTTATGGTTGGTGTTCACACACAATACAGGCGGAGGTGAGAGAGAGATGGTCAAAATAAAAGCTGGTAAATGTTTCCTCATCCAGGATGAAAACATCTCAGGAGACCAATAAAATCACATCATTAATAAACAGATGAAATCAATAAAATAATAATAATGAGAATAATGCTGCAGATAAGAGGTGGAAAGAAAAAGAATTGATCAATTCAGGGTTATTGATGTGAAATAATCAGCGGATGAATGAATGAATGAATTAAAAAGAAGAAATTAAAATATCACTTTCATATTAATAAATCAATGATGAGTTGAGTTCAGCCTGTTGGACATAAATCACTTTCATGTTTCAAATTTTACTTAAAATCTGTTTTTACTCAAAATATCTGAACATAAACGTGTAATTAATGATTAATAACACACTATAACGTCGTTATAAATACACATGAGGACGTGTGTTGGTCAGTGTTTGTTCTAACGTGGTATCCCAGGTAACTGTGGGGCGGACTCCATGGTGCCACATATGAGCCAGCTTTAGCTTTTACAGACACGGGCCAGTCCCGGCTGAGACATGGCGCCCAGATGAATTGGTTAGCCAGCACCAAATCTTGTTCTGGCCCGTTGATGGTTGCCATATCTGGGCCTGATTGGGTGCTGTCTACACGGGCCAGTCCCGGCTGAGACAGGACTTCATTTGGCCCAATTCTGGGGCATTATTCATCCCAAGTCTGAACTCATTCAGGTAACTGGATGTGGCCAGACTTGTTTCTTCCGGCTGGGTCAGGTGATTTACAGCTGCGTTTTACTGATTTATCATCATCTGTTTATGCCACACTTGAAGTTGCTAACAGATATATTAATAAACCCTTTGATCAGCTGACATTACAGTGGTCGTAAATCAGTTCATACATGTTCATATACTGATTGTACATGATAAATATAAAGAGGGGGTTACTGAAGGCTTTATGGATATGAATAGGAAAGAGTTAAAACGTCAAAGCATGTTTCCTGTCAGTGTTCCTGAGCTGTGTTTGATTGACAGCATCAGCAGCACACTGATCTGGGATCAGTCTATTCTGGTCTGAATGTGTGAATGTAGGACAGCTGGAGGATTTAGAGCAGGAGCTGCATCCACATCACCAGTGACACCAAACCCTCTGAGTTCACCTCAAGTCCTCAGTTCATAAAATCCTGAAATTAAATTCACCCTGCGAGGACAAAGAGGATGCACCTGGAGGTGACGTGAGACGTTCAGGACGTCCACGATACACACTCCCAGCTCCTGCTGCTCTGTGTGTGTGAATGATCTCTGATGTTTTCAGATGACAGGAAGTCGTCTTTACAAAGAGATGTTCTTTAGTCTGAAGGGTTTGTTTCATAGATGAAGAGAGAAACACACTGGCTCATCTGAGAGAGACAAATAATACACCAGGTATCTGAGTTATACTGATGTTTATGTCTGAGTTATACTGATTGAGTTATACTGATGTTTATGTCTGAGTTATACTGATGTTTATGTCTGAGTTATACTGATGTTTATATCTGAGTTATACTGATGTTTATGTCTGAGTTATAGTGATGTTTATGTCTGAGTTATACTGATGTTTATGTCTGAGTTATACTGATGTTTATGTCTGAGTTATACTGATGTTTATGTCTGATCCAGGAGCTGCTGTTAAAGGACAAAAGCTGTAAGAACTCACTGAGACCTTCAGTGTTAACTGTGTTCTGTCACTACTGAATTAACACTCGTCATCCATCTGGTTGCCTCAATGCATTCTGGTCTGTTGAGGCTGTTCTGATGAGTCCTGCACTGTCCTGCCTGTCTGTCTGTCTGTCTGTCTGTCTGTCTGCAGGTACACAAAGATCGGCTATGCTGGAAACACTGAGCCCCAGTTCATCATGCCCTCCTGTAAGCTCACTCTGAAACCTCCACACGTCTCTAAACATCTTTGGTCTCTGTGCACAAAATATAGGACTGAGGGAGCATTTCAGCAAGGGAACATAGCGTTGTGGGAACATAACGTTGTGGGAACATAGAGTTGTGGGAACATAGGGGTTGTGGGAACATAGGGGTTGAGGGACCATTGGGTTAAGAAAATGTAAGGTGAGGGAATGTAGGGTTGAAGGAACATAGAAATGAGGGAACATAGGTTAGCGAACATGGGATGAGAGGATATATGGTTGTGGGAACATAGGGTTGATAGGACACAGGGTACAGGGAACTTTGTGTTGAGGGAACATAGGGCCGAGGGAACATTGGGTTGAGGGAACATAGGGCCAAGCAGTTTCTGTGTGTCTGTACTTGTACCTGCTCTGAATCTGGTCTGGATCAGGTATCGCCATCAAGGAGTCGGCCAGCGTGGGAGAGCAGGCTCAGAGGAGGCTCGTGCGAGGAGTCGACGACCTGGACTTCTACATTGGAGACGAAGCCGTTGACAAACCCAACTATGCAACCAAGGTAGGAGGAGGAGGAGGAGGAGGTGGAGGAGGAGTAGGAGTATTAGCTGCTCTACATCCTGACTGAACACACTTTAAAGCAAATAGATGTGCTGCCCTCCATCACTGCTGTTCTGTTTATTTGAAAAGAATTATAATTACCATGTTATTATCATGTCATTCTGCCTCTGCGTGTGCGTATGTGCGTATGTGCGTGTGTGTGTGTGTGTGTAGTGGCCCATCCGTCATGGGATGGTGGAGGACTGGGATCTGATGGAGAAGTTTATGGAGCAGGTCATCTTCAAATACCTTCGAGCTGAACCTGAAGACCACAGCTTCCTCATGGTGGGTGAACACTGTGCTGCTTTACACCACTGCTGTTGCTATGGTTACCTGCACTGTATTAAACACTGAGCCTCTGAGGTTAATGCCTGCCACGCCCCAGAAGACTTTGAAAAGACTAAAGTGGGACGTCCTCTAATGTCAAAGGACACTGGGTCTGAAGACTCGCCGTCGGATTCGTGACACTTGCGCAACAACTTATTTTGTTGTCACCACCATGTTGGTGAATCAGAATCATTCTAAATTAACAGGTGCGAGCCCGCTGTCTGCATCAGCATACCGCCACACCCCCATTTGTCTATACAAGGAAATCCGTTTGCCCAAAGGAGCGTCGTGAGAAAGAATGAAGTTGTCAGACACCGTTGTCGGACCATCAGTGAGCGTCTGAATGTGAAGGCAGACAGAAACAGCTCATCAGCAGTTCATCACTCTCTACAAACATGTTCAAACATGTCAGTCTCTGCTGTGCTCTCTCCTGAAGGCTCGGATTGTAACATCTTCCATAAAGGTTAGATATGACATCTTAACATCTGCCTGGATGTAGATCCAACATCATCCACCTGCAGAGCTGGAGGGCCACTGTTTTACACGTGCGCATGTGCAAGTTCGAGAGGGCGGGGTATCTGTCAGTCATTTTTTAATGTGGCCAGTCAGAGGCTCACAATCCCATGTCAGTCAAACACTTATCAGGTTTTAATTCAGCCAATCACTTCACAGTAGTGAGAGCAATCAACATTTCAGCTAGCTAGCCTTGTTAGGGCTAGCTAGCATCAACTCCCCGATCATAACAGAATATACAGACTTCAACCACTGCTCATTTTAGAAGGAACACTGTGAGAAAACATGGTCTTTATTTAAATTATTGGAAAACTAACCGACAATAGGTGCTAGTGTTAGCTAACATAGCCATTCTATTCTATTCTTCCATTCTATTCTATTCTATTCTGGTAGTGAGGAGCATGTCCGGTCGTCCAGAGGGCCAAGCATCCAAGGGTGTGTGGACACTGGAGGAGAGTCAACAGACCCCTAATCAACATTTTAAAGTGGAAACAGACACCTTTTCAGCGAGCTAACGCTGGCAGCCAGAAACAAGTGTTTATGATCCATCATCCGTTTGATGATCTCAACAAAGAACACATTTCCTTGCAGTGGTCCTCCTAAAATGAACTGTGGTGAAAGCTGCTTTATTCTGTAATGATTAAGGAGTTATGAGAGTTATGTTTTTCTGTTGGCAATGGCAGGAGAGTCTATAGCCTATTTTTTGCAGGTTTTTCCCATGTTTAAATTTCCCATGTTGTCCTCAGGTGTCTCAGGTAAAACAGTCTCAGGTCAGGCTGAGACTGACACCAAGGTATTTGAAGCTTTCCACCGTCTCCACCGAGGACCCGTTGATAGGGGAGCGTAAGTCCTTGGTTGCTTCCTCCCAAAGTCCAACATCATCTCCTTAGTTTTGCTGACGTTCAGTAGGAGGTTGTTGTCCTGACACCAGCAGGTCAGGTCCTCTTTTCATTGCTATCTGTGATCAGGCCCACCACAGCTGTGTCGTCAGCAAACTTAACAATGGTGTTGGAGTCTGAAGTGGCTGCACAGTCATGTGTATACAGGAAGTACAGCAGGGGACCCAGAATGCAGCCCTGGGGTGCTCCAGTGTTAAGGATGAGGATGGAAGAGGTGTGTCTGACCACTCTCACCACCTGAGGTCTGCCCGTCAGGAAGTCAAGGGTCCACATGCACAGTGAGGTGTTTAGTCCCAGGTCCTTAAGCTCTGTGAGCAGCCTGGAGGGAACTACGGAGTCCATGAAAAGGTTGTAGAGGTCCTTGAGCACCGTACTGTTATAATGTGTGATGTGTCTGTGTGCAGACGGAGCCTCCTCTCAACACTCCAGAGAACAGAGAGTACCTGGCAGAGATCATGTTCGAGACTTTCAACATACCTGGACTCTACATCGCAGTGCAGGTGAGACACTCAGACAGGTGAGACAATCAGACAGGTGAGACGCTCAGACAGGTGAGACACTCAGACAGGTGAGACACTCAGACAGGTGAGACAATCAGACAGGTGAGACAATCAGACAGGTGAGACGCTCAGACATGTGAGACACTCAGACAGGTGAGACACTCAGACAGGTGAGACAATCAGACAGGTGAGACAATCAGACATGTGAGACACTCAGACAGGTGAGACAATCAGACAGGTGAGACACTCAGACATGTGAGACAATCAGACAGGTAGAGAGAGAGACTCAGCGTGTGGTGCTGTCTCCCTCCATCAGGCGGTCTTGGCATTGGCGGCATCCTGGACGTCTCGGCAGGTCGGACAGAGAACTCTGACCGGCATAGTCATCGACAGCGGAGATGGAGTCACACACGCCATCCCTGTGGTGAGACCCACCGCCACACAAACACACAAACACACACACACACACACACACACACACACACACACACACACACACACACACAGATACTGGTCTTTGTTTTGAGGGTCTCTGCTCACTGATTGGTCGGTGGGACTGTCTGTCACAGGCTGAGGGCTACGTGATTGGCAGCTGTATAAAGCACATCCCCATCGCAGGGCGGGACATCACCTTCTTCATCCAGCAGCTGCTCAGAGACAGAGAGGTGGGGATTCCTCCAGAGCAGTCGCTGGAGACCGCCAAGGCTGTCAAGGTACCTCCTCCTCTACTCCTCTTCCTCCCATCCCTCCACTACTCCTCTGCTACTCCTACCCTTCTCACCTTCTCAACCCACTCCTCTTTCTCCTTTCATCCTTTTCCTACTCCTCTACTCTACCTCCTCCACTTCCCCTCCTTTTCCTCCTCTTCCTCTCCACTACTCCTCCTACCCTTTGTCTTCTTCTCTTTATCCCTCCTCTTTTCCTCTCATTCTCTACCCCCTTACTTCTTTTTTCCCTTCTCCTCCTTTTCCTTTCCTTCCCCTCCTCTACTCTCCACCCTCTTCTCATCTTTATCCTCTCTGCTCCTCCTATAGTCCTCTCTTTTTATTCCTCCTGTTCTCCTCTTTCTCTCCTTCTCCTTTACATTCCTTCAGATCACTCACTTAACACCAACAAACCCTTACATAAGGGTATACAACACTCCTCCTCTGCTCCTGCTCTCCTCGTAGTCCATATCCTTTGCTCCTCTACTGCTCCTCCTCTTTCACAGCCTAACTCATTATTTAGCACCGAGCTGTGGCCTCAGAAAATGGTGATCTTTTTAAAATGGAGGTCTTTGTTTGTTCATGTGTGTTTCTGTGTGTAGGAGCGGTACTGTTACATCTGTCCAGACATTGTGAAGGAGTTCACAAAGTACGACACTGACCCGGGGAAGTGGATCAAACAGTACCGCGGAATCAACGCTGTCAGTAAGACCGCCTTCCATATCGACGTGGGCTACGAGCGCTTCCTGGGCCCCGAGATCTTCTTCCACCCCGAGGTAACTTCGCAGAGCTTTTGAGCCTCTTTTAGCTCCTGTTTTTGTTTTGTTTTTTGGCACATTTCCTGTCTGTGTCAGCCTCAGGGGTTTTCAGACTAACTCATCGTGCTCTACCTGCTCAGGTACTCTGTACTCTACCTGCTCAAGTACACTGTCCTCTACCTGCTCAGGTACTCTGTACTCTACCTGCTCAGGTACTCTGTCCTCTACCTGCTCAGGTACTCTGTCCTGCTCAGGTACTCTGTCCTCTACCTGCTCAGGTACTCTGT
>NC_065516.1:36891305-36908991 GCF_006386435.1 Epinephelus moara | reverse complement strand
CCTGCTCAGGTACTCTGTCCTCTACCTGCTCAGGTACTCTGTCCTGCTCAGGTACTCTGTCCTCTACCTGCTCAGGTACTCTGTACTCTACCTGCTCAGGTGCTCTGCGCTCTACCTGCTCAGGTACACTGTCCTCTACCTGCTCAGAAGGAACGTAATGCAGCATTAAGAAAAGATAAACAGGAGGACCAACAGAAAGTTTAAGTTAAGATAAGAACAGGTTTTGGCTGAAGACAGAGGTGAATCTATAAAATATTAATTAGAATAATAAACAATATATAAAGTGATTGTTAATGTGTGTTTTCAGTTCGCTAACCCAGACTTCATGCAACCCATCTCTGATGTCGTTGATGAGGTCATTCAGAGCTGTCCAATTGATGTGAGGAGACCGCTCTACAAGGTAACTCACCTGAGCCCACCTCAGTATGTTTCCACCAAACTAATCGCACATAGTGTTAATTAAAAGTGTGTGTGTGTGTGTGTGTGTGTGTGTTCGTGTGTGTGTCAGAACATTGTGCTCTCTGGAGGATCCACCATGTTCAGAGACTTTGGGCGGCGGCTGCAGAGAGACCTGAAGAGAGTCGTGGACGCCCGACTGAAACTCAGCGAAGAACTCAGTGGAGGACGGATAAAGGTCAGACCGACACAAACACAAACACACACACACACACACACACACACACACACACACAGTTGACGCATTTAATTTGTCTGCAGCCGAAGCCGATGGAGGTACAAGTCGTCACTCATCACATGCAGCGCTACGCCGTCTGGTTCGGAGGCTCCATGTTGGCGTCCACGGTAACCGCACACACATCCTCCACTTATCCTACGAATTAGCCCCCCATGAATGATGTTACGTCCCTAACATGCAGTTACGTAATTAACTTAAAGTGACGGAGGTTAGCTTTCGGCAAGTAAAGTTACTGTGGTTTTATATATGTGGTTATTAGGTTTAGGGAAAGAAACGTGGCGAGGACGTACCTTAAAATGACTCAGAGTTCACACAGTTCTGAACAAGTGTCTCCTGAGGACACACTTTTTGTGACCTATCTACCGCCCCAACCTGCCTCCTTACAGACCGCTCGGGACTGCTTCCTTGTTTACTGACATCAGTGCATTAGTCATGTGATCGCAGCCTTTCAAGATACGTGGGATATGAATTTCCGTGCAATATTATTTGTAGGAAAATGTTCTGTTCATGAGAACAGCCTGGGTCGTTGTGCACTGACGTCACTTGTGTGAGGTATACTTTATTTTATTTTTTTGTTTGTTTGTCTCTCCAGCCGGAGTTTTTCCAGGTGTGTCACTCGAAGAAGGACTACGATGAGATCGGTCCCAGCATCTGTCGACACAACCCCGTGTTCGGCATCATGTCCTGATGGCAGCGGCAACTACAGACGGCTAGCCTGTCAGTCTGCTACGTTGTTAGCCTGTTGGCCTTTCAGCCTGCTTCCCACTAGATAGCCAGCCAGCTAGCCCGTTAGCTGACCTGTTTACCTGCTATCTGCTAGCCACCAGCCACTTAGCCAATAGCCTGTTAATCTCTTGCCCCGCTGAGTTTTTATCCCGCTACGCTACGAGCTGGTTAGCAGGCTAGCTCAGTCTCATCAAGCACATGGAGGTCTGTAGTAACTGAAATCAGTTAGAAAACAGTGTGGTGTTGTTTTGTTTTAAACTTTCAGCACTGACAACTTGTTTCTCATCAAAAAGAAAAAAAAAATCCAGAAGAGACACTTGAAGGCTACCGCAGAACTTCTCCAGACCTCGAGATGACGTCTAGCTAGCTGCTAGCCTGTTAGCCATCCTCAAAAATGTAGCCGTGTTCAGAGTGTGTCTGTTGAAAGTTTACACTGTTGGCCCGACTGAAGATGGCAGAGATGATCTTCTTTGTGGGTTGTTTTAGAGAAATGTTCACAACACAGATACAAGTTGAGTTTACTGAATTTTCTTTTCTCATAGCGATCAAGGAAACTGTAAAAGAAGGAAAGGACGTGACGAGGAGCCAGGCTTTGGTGTCAGTGCTATTGGAGTCAACGGGGTAGACATGACATATCAAATTATAACCTTATCATATCTTTGTTGTTTCACCTTCCACAAGATTGAAAAACACACTTTATGTTTTTTATCTAAATGTGCGCGTTAGTTTTCCTTGTTAGTGGTCTCCAAACAGATCATGGCTCTGTCACGACAGGAGAAGAATGTGATCATCGTCTCCTCCTTTATGACCTGCCATTTTAAACCTGGCAGAATCATCAGGAACTTCACTGTTAACTAGCTAACGTTTGTCGTATTGGTTAAAGTATATTTCCTCAGATTGCTTTAGGTTCATTTTCCCCCCGAACATCAAGACACGATGTAGCTTAACCCGTTTAGATCTGATCTGTCCCTTCTAATGGACATAAGTTTTCTAGGATATCTAGATCTACGATTACTGTCACTTGACTCCACCCAAATGAACACACTTGTAGGCTGTGTCCACAATCATTCACTCATTCACTACTCACTACGTAGGTAGTTCTACATAGAGGACTGTATAGTGAGCTCACCTGAAACATGAAAAACACATTCAGACACCACTTAGGTCATTTTCTCAACGCCGTTAATTATGATTTAATAATTTAAACATGTCATATCAGCGACGGCTGGTGAAGCGTCCATATTTGTGATAAAAACATGAAATAGGGAGCGTATTTCCCCCAAGTTGATAAGTAATATTACTTTGTGGCTGTTTGTGTTGTGATGCTGCTCTGCTCACATTAGACGTATTTACACTGGCAGACAGACAGGAGGAGGGAGAGCAGCGCCATATCAACCTGTCCTACTGATGTCAGTCATTTCCTGTTTAACCTTTGTTGTGTTGAAGTTTGTTTTACCATTAAGGCACAAACCAGAGCTAGTAGCGACCCAGCATGCTAACATTAGCTAGTGTTAGTAGCCCTACTCTGTACAGTAACTGTGAAGCATGAGAGACGATATATTGCCGAATTATTTTTATCATTACGTGAACTGACGACTTCACATTAAACTGACAGTTTATTACATGACAAAGAAAAACTGGTTAAACATGTACAGCAGGTCTCGGTGTCTGTCCGTTCCTTTGGCGCAATGCATGATGGGATATTAGCCCTGTTTCCACCGGGCAGTATGGTTGATTCAGTTCAGTTCAGTTCAGTTCAATTTCCACAGTAAAAGTTGTGGATGGTACCAACAGCAGCGTTCCTTAGCGTCCCCATGTTTGGTCCCCCCTCTGTTGGGGTACCTAGCACACAGATCTGGTACTAAAAGGTGGAGCTAGAAACCCTGCAGTCTGATTGGTCAGTAGAGGACGCTCACTCTGGTTTTATGTAACCTCTGTTCATACATCAGTAAACTACAACTATAAAATGAAAGAGAAAAAATAACTTCATTCACTGGGCCGACTGCCGGCAACTTTTAAGGTGGAACGTTAACTTGTAATGTTACTCAATGCATGAGTTGATGACGTGAATCCATCAGCACACCTTAAATTGCACCAACAAACTAACCCTGAGTGATGTCAGCGTTACAGCGTTTGGACTTCTTCATAAACCCCGTGGAAGAACCTAGCGTCTGTACAAAAGAATAAAGCCAGACACACAAACCTCTCTGTGCAGACAGGTTTGATCTTTGCAGTCACGTCCAGGGTTATTAATACTAATAATTAATATTAACATATAATTAATTAATAATAATATTTGTCAAATGATTTTTGTTAACGTTGGACAGACGTGCTGCTAAGACATACTGACAGCAAACTGCACCTCATGGCTCTGTTAGATGAACTTCTTTTCTCTGTTTAATGTGTTTTAGAACAATGTAACTACTGCTGCCACCTGGTGGATGGAAATATAGGCCGAAATATTAATTCATGCTGTAACTGTGGGGCTCTGTCAGTTACATGTTAATATTAGACGCTATCAACCATAAAGGTCTCTTCTCTGTTCCTCAGCCGTTTCTCTCCAGTGTTCAATGTTTCAACAGACAATTTGTAGAGATACTTCAGAAACTGAGGATATTTTGAGTCATGATGAAAAACACAACACAAACTGAAGTGTCGTAAAGCGTCACTTCATTCATTGATTTTATTTAACCACTTGTTAAATACAAATAATCTCATGTTTTTGACCATTTGTTGTTAATTTTACTGTTAGGTGATTCCTACGTTAAGATTCTTCGTCCGTTGGAGTAGACAGAAGAAATCACACATAATTAACTTTCCTAATAAAAAAAATTGTCAATGGTTTATGAGTGCATTTAGATAAGAAATCCACCGTTACAATTTTTTGTGTGTGTGTTTGGAACATAATCGGCTTCTGAATGGGTTCATTTGTTAAGACGGTGATAATCTGTAACATTTTGAAGAAAACTAACAGTCAGTCCCCTCTCAGACCGTCGGCCATCGTGCTGTCACAGATTACATCGTCAAAATTAGAGTAATCAAAGCTCAAATCTCCGGGGAGCTACATTAGCATAAATTATGTTCTAATGTTACAGTAGAGCTGTTATTTCCTCGAGCAGTCGAACGAATCACGATCATTTGAACACAACAATACAGACCATAATAACAATAATAATAAGAGTGTTTATGGATCATTGACCTGAAAAGTGACCATTCAGTTGGCTGCAGCTTTACTTCCTCTCTCTCCTCACATGCATTTGATCATAAATAAGTAACCAACAGTAAAACTCTTGATTCATGTTTTGATACGATATTTAAAACACTCAGACGTCAGCCGGCTCTTTCCATAATCTTTGCTGTGGTTGTCAGGAGGTGGCGCTAATTGACAAATTATATATGCCTCTATAAATCTGGACCTTTGTCAGTTAAGTGGCCGCTAAGTTACCGGTAACCCTCGAGTTACTTTCTCTTATGACTGTAGTCTGGTCCTGCCCCGGCTGGTGTCATGATGCCGCTGAGAGCAAACAGCAGCTTGAGTTATGTTCAGCTGATGGACAGAGACGTGATCTGTTTGGTGACCAGTAACAGGCAAAACGAGCGCATACATTTAGATAAATAAAACGCCAGTCAACATCACTAAGTTTTAATTTGATGGAAGGAGTCAAAGGTCAAACAACAGAAATACGATGGGTTACATCATCGCGCCCGCCCCTGACCTTTCCTTCTGTCATAGTTTCCATGGTAACGATTTGGACGGACGAGCTAAAACCATATTTGTTTTGCTGCAGTTTGGACGCAGGTTTAGTGGCGTGGATGACGGATTTATCTTCACCTCATCGATACACAACAAATCTGGTTCCAGTGAAGACGCCGTCCAAGCTTCTATCAGCAGTTGAGGAGCGGCCTGTTAGTCTGCTGTGTACGAACCTCTAGATGAATGATGACGAGAGAAAGTTGTGTTTAACGTTACTTTAATGCAGCAGATCTGTCAATCGAAGCCAAGCACAGAATCCTGTTTGAGTTCTGATCCTCTCTTTCCTCTTTGTCTTATTTCCTCTTCACGTCTTGTCCTCTTCACTGCGTCAGTCTTCTGTCTGAAGAGATGTGTAGACCTGCTGTTGGGCAGTGTGTTAGCATGTTAGCACGTCAGCTCTCGTCATGATTGGATGATCCAGCGCTCGGCTACAGATCGTGTCTCCAGCTGAGATTTCAGACAGTTACAAGCTGAAATAATTTGACTGAAAACCGTTAATGTGGAATTCATATTTATTGTGACAAGCTGAGTCTCAGTGACGCATGTCGTCTCTAAACTAACAAAAACGAATGAATCATTGCTGCTTCGTCTGTGAACGGGAACTTTATTCAGTTTAACTCACAGAGGCGTATCTACTGATCGCAGTGTTCTGTCTGATATTCTGTAGTGGTAAATGCTCGTCCGACAGAGTTCTGTTCAGCGCTGATGTCTCGGCTCGTTCTCATTACAAAACCGTCAAATACCGCCGATTTGTCAGTGATTTCAGCATCAGACAGCAACGCCAACTTTCACAGCTGTATGAAACGCCACCGGGCAGCGTCAGTTAGTAATGCGGCTGGATAGAACCTTTTGGGTGTTATGAAACACCACCGGTTGGTCAGACGGCACCTGTCGCAGCAGTATGATACGCTGCTGGACGACGTCAGGTTGAAACGCTGCCAGTGACAATGTAATATAAGGAGCTGCAAAGTCCCTGTAGGGCAGGTTGGAGGGGAGGTGGATGGGTCCAACAAACCCTGGAGACCGCCGCTCACTTCCTGTATGAAGATAGATCCAAACCAAGATTGTGTTGCCAGGCGTAACGGGTATACATACCCACCTTTTTTTCTCGCCATTTACAGTAAACTCACCTGTCAGCCAAAAAGGACTTAGAATATGTAGGATAATATTCCCACTTCCTCTGCAGTAACCTGCCCGTCTAGCAGTACAGCCGCCTCATCAGCTACCACTACACCACTGCCTAAACCTAACCATGTGCTTGTCCCAGTGTTGGTCGCGGCGTCCCGGAACGTCAACAGGACACAGGAGGATACGAGGGTGTAATATGTAGACGTGAAAGGCAAAGCGGTGATATGTGATGACGTGCTGGATGTCTCCAGCCGTTAAGAGACAGAGAAAATGTTTTTGAGCTCATCGGTCCATAACTCGGCGTTGACCGATATTTCAACAACGTCTGTGAGTGTTTCTGTGTTTCGGAGGTGACCTGATGTTTTCTCTAGCGCCACCATCTGGACAAAATCTGCTATTGAACTTAAACTGGACTCAACATGACTGTGAATCAGCAAGAGGGGACAAGGTGTAGTTTCATACTGAGGGACATGAACTTTTGATTTGAATGATAACATGTTTGAGGTCTGGAGCTGCTGATGTCTGTCATCAGCATGAACCGGACTGGATTTAAAAACACGACCGTCTGTGAGCACGAATCACATCAGAGGCGTGCAAACAAAACGACAAAGATATTTTCTGACAGGAGGAAATACAACAAGTGGAAACAAGTGTGTGTGTGTGTGTGTGTCTGTGTCTGTGTGTGTGTTTCAGTGATATACGGCCTGTATCATTAACCTGTGCACTCAGAGAGTTTATATTTGTAAAGAGATCAGAACACAGAGGAGAGCTAACAGGTCACATAGATGATAAAGTTAATAGACACTCATATATATACTGTACATACTGTATGCTGAGAGCACTGAGGCATCAGACTGATCCAGGAACAGGTCGAAACCACAAGTGGCACCATCAGCTGAAGTGTGGTGTGTTCAGGTACAATCATGTAAAAGTAATAGTCGTGTAGAAATACATTAATTAAATGTATTTCTACATGTTTGTATGAGCAGGTGCAGCATCTGAATGTGCTGTACTCCAGTCCTCCATGAAGAGCGTCGAAAAGACAAGAGGCATCTGTGATTTACATGAACACTGAAACAATGAGGCATTCACGTTAAGAAATCAGTTATCAGTTATAGCTATTAATTATCAATCAATTTAGACACTCTAAAATAACTAACCTTGAGCAACGTAGGAAGGAAAAACCAACGCAGTCAACACAGGAAAATAAGTTGGAGATGTTTGATCGTAGTTACAGGATGGTGTCTCTCAGGATCTTGTGATTATGACATGAGAACCAACTTTTTGGGTCGTGAACCGGTTTACTTTTGGTCAAAATGCTCTGAACGGTTTAGAACAGATCTATGTTGGTGGAAAAGAGGGTACCCAACACGCTCTCATCCCCACTCCTCAAATAACGTTGCTCTGACACTCTGTACCCTCATGCGTCAGTTTTGGATGGTCAGGGACGCCGCGTCAGTTTCTGCTCGTTACATGCACACAGTTTCCTTTAAAACTAGGTTACAACGTTGGTAAAACACCTCAGATTTATTTTCCTGAGGTTTAGGCAACAAGAGAACGTGGTCAGTTTAAAAAGAACATTATGGTTAAAATTCTCTCGAGAAGCAAACAGCGACTCCCAGGTGAAAAGTCTGGAGTTTGTTTGATCCGTCCACCCTATATGGACGTTATTGCTCTTTATATCACACAAGTTGCTGGTGGCAGTTTGTTACATCGCCGTCCGGTGTGTAAGAAGGGTGCCAGCGTGTCTGATGCGCCTGGGGCAAATCAAATCATGCCTCTGTGCGTCGGTATCTGACGCCGACATCACAGATGAAGGGAAGGTATTTGACGAGTTGGGAGTGAGAACAGGCCGGGTATCAGTGTCACTTTACTAATAGTGAAGTAGAAACTAGATGGCAGCTAACACTCCGCGTGCCCCCTTCCTCTACCTGACCCACAACGACCTGCAACATCATCTCCACTTATTTTTTTCTGAGCTGAATGTGATGCACTTTCCTCCACAGCAGCGGCAGCAGCTAGCAGGGCCTGCGGTCGTGTTTCCTTTAAACTGTCGGCCAAATTCTAAGCAAACTTTTGAAATGCTGCAAAACAGAAATGCGAATTCAGTGCGTTTCCATCAGCCAGCTTGGAGCCAATAAATTCATCTTGCTGCAAAGTGTAGTTTGGTTCAAGGTTGGTGGTTCAGGCTGTAATCTGCCAGGTAACAGAGAAGAAGAAGAAGAAGGTTATGAACCAGAAACAAAACAAGTCGCCATCTAACCAAACACAGAGACGTCTTCAGGAACTTGTTTTAATTCTGCTGTCACGTCAGCTGGTGTTGGACACGTTTCACTCAGTCCAGAGACGAAGACAAATAAATGCAATAATTCTAATGCACGGGAAGAATCAGCTGATCAGTCACGTGACTGAAATGTTCGCTCCATCAGAACCTGCTCGTTTCCACGCAGCTTTACTAATGTGGTACTTCAAAAAATGTAAATACGGAAACACAGCTGGTGGCGGCTCCAGCAGATGTTCACACCTTCATCTTCATTTTGTACCCACATGAACATTAACTCTGGAACATGTCCATCGGCCCTGCAGGTCTGTTATCAGCACTCACACAATGCATGACTGTGTTCACAGGTGTCCTTGTGGTTTGGACCTGGGTCTCTGGCTGAGGACAGCCCAGTGTAGAAAAGACACAGCAGATGTTTAGTTTTATGAAGACGTCCTCACAGCTGCAGTGAAATCCTATTTTTGTGGTGGAGCTGAACCTGAACACAGTCGGTGTATGTTAATGATCTGTGGTTTGATGCTGAGCTGCTGTCAATAAACACTCATCACCCTCAACAGTGACTCTGATCTCTGCTCTCACACTTCTGATCATGAAACATACTGATGGAGAGAACACTAATTCATCAGTGGCTCTCAGGAGGCGTCTTTATAGAAGAACTATGTGTACATCTACTGAACCTGCTCAGGACCTGTTTGCATGACTCTCCATGTCAGGTCGTTCATTATGAGATCATAAACCACTTTTATTGGTGTCATTAGGGTCCGAGCATGAGGCCCAGCGGCCCCACGGTCCAGCGGCCCAGTGGCCCCTGGCACTGAAGGAATCTTTTTATAAATGTTTTTGTAGTGTGGAGGGTGAAACCTCGTTGGTCTTTGTGTGTGAGTGAATTCATTTATTTTTTTCTTCAGAGATTTTCTTGCATATTCCCATGAGATGGTGTAGTGTGTACTAGACCTTCATCAGGCAAACTGTTTGCCTGATGAAGGTCTAGTACCGAAACGTCGCAAATAAATTTTATATTGCAAGTTAGACAGTGCGCGGGAGTCCTTTTGCAATTTTTTGGTCTTCTCTCTCCAACGCACATGTCCTGTTTTAATAGATGTGTGAAGTGATTTCCTTTGTAGTGTGGACACGTGAAATTTTCAGCAATGATTGGAGGTTGTGTGCAAACGTGGCTCAACAAATGTGACCCTAATCGGCCTGATGGTGGCGCTCTAAGGATGGCCCCTAGAGATGGTTGTGCTGAAAATCCCAGTAAATACTCAGACCAGCCCGTCTGGCACCAACAACCATGCCACGTTCAAAGTCACTTCAATCACCTTTCTTCATCATTCTGATGCTCCGTTTGAACTTCAGCAGCTCGTCTTCACCATGTCTACATGACTAAGTGTTAATGAGCTGCTGACACCTGATTGGCTGATTAGATATGTGTGTTAATGTGCAGGTGAACAGGTGTACCTAATAAAGTGGCTGATGGGTGTGTATGACATCTTCACGCAGTCTGTGCAGACGGTGTTGGGCTTCCTCCGGCCCGCTGGGGGGCAGCACAGCATCTGCTCCAGGTATGAACGTCTCTCTGTGGTCACTGTGAAACTTTACCGTTAATGAACGGGACATGACGTCAGCACGCACCGGTCACCGCCGAGCGTCGTTTATGGATCCGAAAACTCAACTCTCGGTAAGATTTGACTCCACATAGCGACAGTTAACAACAGGACAACAGGACGTTAGCGGCAGGCAGCGGCAACTTTAACTGTTGATTTAACCGTTAAATCAGTTGCGGCCGTCGGTGCTAAAAGTTAGCGACAGCTAGTTTAAGTAGTTAACAGCTAGCTTAAAGTATTTAACAGCTATCTTAAACTAACGTTAGCGAACAGCTAGTTTAAAGTAGTTAACAGCTAGCTTAAAGTAGTTAACACCTAGCTTAAAGTAGCGAACAGCTAGCTAAAAGTAGTTAAGTTAGCTAGCTTAAAGTATTTAACAGCTAGCTTAAAGTATTTAACAGCTAGCTTAAAGTAACGTTAGCGAACAGCTAGCTTAAAGTAGTTAACAGCTAGCTAAAAGTTAGCGACAGCTAGTTTGAAGTATTTAACAGCTAGCTTAAAGTAGCGAACAGCTAGCTTAAAGTAGTTAAATTAGCTAGCTTAAAGTATTTAACAGCTAGCTTAAAGTAACGTTAGCGAACAGCTAGCTTAAAGTAGTTAACAGCTAGCTTAAAGTAGTTAGCTAGCTTAAAGTATTTAACAGCTAAGTTAGCTTAAAGTAGCGAACAGCTAGCTTAAAGTAGTTAACAGATGATGTGTAACTGGAGTACAAACACAGAAATACTAGTAAAAGTACTGCGTTCACAATCTTAAGTAGAAGTACATGAAAGTATTTAAAAAGTACTGATGGTGGAGGCAGGTTATTGGTTATTGGTTATAGGTTATTCTGTAGGTTATTGATGAATGAACGTCAGTGTGGTGGTGCAGCACTGTGACCTGAACATTTAACTGTGTCATAAACTATATTTAATTATTGAAGTGTGTAACATCACACAGACTGGTGGTCGCTCTTATAAGAACGTGTACAGATGTGAAGCTCTGACTGTATCTGACTGATCTGTAATGAGAGCTGGTGTCTTGTATAAATATGGACCTTACAGTCAGACGCAGTGTGTGCAGCCTGTGTAGCTGAGGGGACAGGTCAAACTGAGGCTGAACCATTAACATAAACTACAGATCACCTGTAAAACAATTTAATAAATTAATCTGTCATTATTAAAACAACTGGAGACTGAGAACAAACTGATATATGGGTCTGATAACATTTAAATAAATATCAGAAATCATCAGTATATTGTGTTTCTGTGACTTCCTGTGTGGACTGAAGGCTGTTGGAAAACTGTCCGGCTGAATCCAAATATCTGGACTTCACCTCACTGCCAGACTCGCACACTTTGTGGGCTTCAGTTCATCCAGTCCACAGGGAGGTGATGTTGTGGGTTTTTCAACTTCTGAAAAAAATCCTATGAATGTGTGAAATAGTTATTGATAGTTAGGCCCATTAACCTTTTGAAATCTGGAGCGACATCACTTTCCTTGTGCTGCTTTCAGGCACTTGTCACAAGTATTCAAACCTTTGAAACCTGAGCAAATTGTTGTGATTTCTTTGACAAACATGGGAAAAAGGCAACGAGCAACTTGGTAAGAAATGTCCCACAAAATTGCAAAAAACTAATCGATATAAAACTTTTTTAAAAAATAGGGAAAAAAAGGAAAAGGCTTTGGAAAACTAATTTTTATTTTATTTGAATTAATATATTTATTGATATATATTTGTTTAGATAAAATTTAAGCACTTTTTCCACGTCATTTCCTTGTTTGTTTGTTTTTACTTTTCTTTCTTTAGATTTTTTTTTACTGATTTTCTTGTTTCTAATTTTCTCTTTGTACAAATTCCTTCCTTCGTTGCTTGTTGTCTTCTTACTTTGTTTTTGAAAGAAACCAAGCCAGTTTGCTCAGGTTTCAAAGGGTTAAAATGTTATTTGAATGTATACGTACAGGCTGTAGAGGGACTGAAAACATATGTTATTACTGCAGCCTGTCAGAGTGTGCAGGGAAAGAGGCTGGAAAACAACAAAAGAAGGTTTGTAATACCCAGTTTATTGAGCTACAGTCCTTATTTAAACACATTTCTGTTTTTGAACACATGCAGTCTGTATGTTATAGATGTATTAATACATGTTTGTTCAGTCACAGAAAAGGCTCTAAATGTGATTTATATCTTGTTATCTGCAGGGACTGATTAATAGGCACTGGTCATCAACTAATGCCTGGTTCACACTACACGACTTTTCTGCCCGTTCTGAAAGTCACTATGTCACATTACACGATGGCGAAGTCATAAAATCGTGCCGTGACTTGGCCGACAGACATGACACACTGCACCATGGTCCACACCAGTCATCACTGACCGTCTTTCCCGACGTGTGTGATGTCATCAGGTTATTCTTGTCCTATTTTATAACTATTACCTCAGTCACTGTGTGTGTTCATGTGCCAGCTGAACTGTTACTGTAGTAACGTAAGAAGTGTCACCAGGTGGGCGGAGCTACATTTGAAGCACCGTATGAAAACTATGACAGTCACTAATCCTCCACAGGAAGTTCCTGCAAATGTTTCACAATAAAAGCCTATTTAGAAAATGAAGGAATTCTGTCAGCTGAAGTTATAAGGGGCTTTTAATTTGAAACAGAAACAGGAAGTGTTGAGTTTGAAATGATGGCGTGATGCAGTAAATGTAACAGGATTCAAACTAATGGTACTACTATTGGTCAAAGTGACGGCTGCGACGGAGAAAATCAAACATGCCAAACTTTCTGTCGGGATGTCGTGAGGCGTCCCAGACGTGGCATCGGTTGTCGTCTACTATGACACACTACACGAGATGAAACCATGGATTATAGCATACAACACTCGTCGTCGTTCATGATCCATGCCAACACCATACGTTGCTACGTCGCTGCGTCGGGCTGTAATCAGGCTGATAACGTGTAGTGTGTACCAGGGATTATATGACAAATATATGAATATGACAGCAGCGATAGTTGAACATTTCCATGGCAACAAGTAAAACAGTCTCGAGGGCTGTCTGTCAGCAGCTTGCAGTCTCAGCCTTCACAGACTCTACGTGATGACAGTAAATACGTCACACTATGTACAGCTGAGGTCTGTGAGGGCTCAGTCTGCAGGTCCAGAGGGTGGACGTTTGGATTCAGCCTCCGACCTGACCGCAGCCTGTTGTCTCCGCCTCCTGCTGCAGCTGCCTGCTGTCGTCCAGGCGAGGCGCGGTTCATCTCTAACGAGCCTACTGATGAGTGTAGATGATGTGATCCTTGCAGTTAACTATCATCACTCTTGGACTTTCCTCCTCTCACACATGTCAGCCTACACTGGCAGACTGTGGCACACGGATGTTTGAAAGTTAAAAGTTGAAGGGTTTAAAAAAAGCCTCAGTTTTTCTCTCATGCTGATGTTCGTGTGAACGCTTTGATTTTGGTCAAATGAGCCGTAGAATAAAGTGATTTTGATGAAATATCACGTTTTCAAGCTCAGATTGTTTTGTTTTTTTCTGACAGAAGCGTTCGGCGCACAGGATGTGTTCAAGGACCGTCCGAAATTTAAAAATCCAAAGATAATTCCTGTGTTCACAGTTTCTGGCTGTGATGAATGATGTCATTTGTAGCAGTTTTTGTGTTGTGTTATTAACGTCACGACAGCAGCGACGCTGTGAGCAGCGCCCTGATGCTGAGCGGGCCGGGCACAGGGTTCCTGAGGTGAAAGGGACTGAACAGTTCTTTTCTTCACCACAGAGGTGGTTTAAGTCGGTTAATGCTGCAGAGTGTGTTGGTCAGTCCGTCTCATTTGGTCACGTGCCTGCTGACTGCTGCGTTAATTAACGTTGACCGTCCCTGGGTGACGGCGAAAAGAGTATCCACAGTATACTTCACGTTCCCCTCGCAGGTGTAATCATTTAGACGTTAAGTTAAAACATGCTTACAACCGCTGCATTTTGTGAAGATGAATTAGAAGTTAACTGCTGGTTACCTGCAGCGTGTCTGTGCTGTTGACTGTCCAGGTGCTCTTTAGATCCGTCAGCATCACGTTATTGACAAACATGTAGATAATCAATTATTGACGTTTGTGAATCGCTGCCCAATCGTCCACGTCCGCATCACGATGCACCTGGGAATTGATCCTTTCCTCCACCCATACCTGTGACGTCCATCAGACTGGACAAAGAGTCCTCAACAGGATTCTCTCATGAAATCACATGACTGTGTGAAGCTCCCTGAACGCTCATGTGTTCATTTATACATGTGATATATATGTGAACACACCTGTACTCCAGGTGTGTTGGATTGTCTCTGATGGTGTCCTGGTCTCTGCAGGCTGTCACATGATCCAGGAGAGCGAGGAGATGGTGAGGAGGAGGGAGGTGGGCTGTCAGTGGGAGAGTCCACAGGAGGAGAGGAGGGAGGTGGGCTGTCAGAGTGACTCAGCAGAGAGAAGAGACGCTGCCGTCCAGGTGGACCTGCTGACTCAGCAGCTCAGCTGGAGACACACAGGTGAGTTTGATGGTCACACAGGCGTATAATTCTGATGGATCAGACTTTAGATACCAGCTCTTCCAGAAAAAGCCATTGAATAGTGACTGGGCGCTCCCTCCTACATGTACGAATGATTTACATGGGTGTTCCTGTGTGTATTCCTGTGTGTGTTCCTGTGTGTGTTCCTTTGTGTTCAGGTGTGTGCGGTGCGGCGTGGCGCTGTGTTTCTGTCCGGGCAGATGAACCAGGAGGGGGCGCTCTGCTGCAGCACTGCAGCACAGACGGGACACACACGCTGGACACAGGGCAACAGCACACACACCACAGCCCCCCACTCTACCTGCTCTGCTGCCCACTCACACACTCATCACCACTACCCACGATGCCTCAGCTCGGACCACCTGCGCCTCCTGATCTGCATCGTTCCAAGGAGCTCACCACGTTACCCAGCATGCCTCTGTGTGGAGTGTCCCCCACTGCAGGAGAGAGGAGTGATGCTTCTCCTCTGACTGCTGCAGGAGTCTCTGTTCCTCCTCCTGGACTCATTGCTCCTCTGAGCCCCCGCCTGGCCGAAGAGGAGGAGGAGGAAGGCTCGCTGTTTCAACATGAGGAGGGTAAGTTGTTGTTTCAGGTTTTGGTGAGATTTATGAGTCCTGTGTGGACTTATGTTATCAATGAATCTTTTTTCAATTGAAATCTGTCAGAATGAAGACGTGATGTCTTTCTAAACCCAAACAGAGGCAGACTCCCTCAGGCCCAGGTCTCTCTGTGACACTCATTGTAGTGAGTGCAACACTCCTCCAGTCTTTGTGCAACTGTAAAAACGCAGCATGTGTACATGCTGCGTTTTTACACCCTCAAATAGACCCTGTTAGTGCCGACATCACAATGACATCATGTTATCAGCTGGAGGTGCAGCTGCCTCTCCCCCACAGGGCTGTAGGCTCCATAGGAGTGTTAAAATGTGTTTGTCTTGTTGTGTTATTGGGAGCCAGAATAGAAGGAGTCATGGCTCAAAACCAGCCGCCACTGCCCGTCAACAAAAACAAAGACAACTATGGTTAAATGTGATAAGACCAAAGGACTGGACGGAGGCCATCATCAAAAATGCTCACATGTGCAGCGCACACTTCATATCAGGTTAGGGAAAAAGTATTTCCTGTTGTAGGGATGAATAAGGTTATGTGTATTAAGGGTTATCATGTCCACCTCATCAGAAACTGGGGAGGGATTAAGAGGAATATTGGATTTCTCTGGAACGCTAACTTTTTAGCACATTAGCTAACGTTAGCTTCCATAGCAAAACAAACAAGTGTGGTCCTCCTTTGTAAGATTGGCTTCCTGTGACATCATCCATCCACTGAGTGAGAGCATACGGGTCGGCCAGTCTGGTCCCGTTGGTCAGTGTTTACTTATTCAAGTAACACTGGCGGTCCCGGAGAGTGAGTGACCTGACATGGTGCGTTGGTAAATTCAGTCTGACGCTCTACACTAAAATGAGAGCCCTGTTGGTGGAAGAAACGGAGCGTTATATTTCTACATGAATGAACCAACGGTTAAGTTAATCACACATTCACTCCGCTCGGCGCTCTGCTGCTCCGTCTCCACAGACAGAGTGTCCAGAGTGCGCTCTGCCACTCTGAGAGTGCGCTGCTCTGGATAACCCAACGCTACATTCAGACAGCGCTCCCAATTTAT
The DNA here is from genome assembly GCF_006386435.1 of Epinephelus moara. Taxonomy (NCBI): domain Eukaryota; kingdom Metazoa; phylum Chordata; class Actinopteri; order Perciformes; family Serranidae; genus Epinephelus; species Epinephelus moara. The sequence goes on along the minus strand of NC_065516.1, from coordinate 36,892,619 downwards.
CAACGCTCCAGTTTGTGTCAGACTGCGCTCCCACACTCACAATGAGTGTTTCTGAACGCACCACTCACATCATCTTCCTCCATCGTCTAAAACAAGACAACACAACTTGTTAGCTAGCGCTAGCTAATGTCTGTGGAGAACTGTTTCGCCCCCAGCTAAGCCCCGCCCACGACATCACACTGCTTACTAACAGTAAAAGGGTGTATTCTTTGTTTCTAACGTAGATGAGCGGCAGGTGCGCCAACAAATGCCAGAGCAACGTCATCATGGTGTGCACGCATTGCTGCTGCCCTGAGATAAACTGATCATGTTCGAGCAGAGCTGTCAGACGTCTGTCCCACAGACAATCAGCTCCTCACTCAGTAAACAGGCTATGACACGGTGCTTGTTGAGGCAGACGCAACCTGCCACAGCGCTCCTGAACGCTGGCACAGAAGACGCACACGACCAGCACTGCACACCCGACCTCCAGTTTTCCACGCGGTTAAAGACGCAGCATGTGTACAGCCCTTAAATCCACCTTAAGCAACCATAGCAACAATACTGATGTTAATGGCTAAGCTAACCAACTCACTGTATGAGTCAGAACATGTGTTTATGTCTCTGTGCTGACAACAGCTGCGGCCGGACGCATTATGTTGTCCGTCCAACCATCCCATTCTTGTGAACGTGATATGACAGCAATGCCTGCAGAGAATTACTTAAAATTTGGCACAAACTTCCAACATCTGTCTTTATCTTTGACGCCAGTCACATCAGAGGATGGAAACTTCATTTAAAGAGAATCTGATCATTTCACTATAATGTTGACAACACATCTAAATATTTTACTGCAGAATATGACTGACATTAGATTCATGATTCTGTACAGATGAGAGTTTCCACGGTAACAGACAGCCCACAATGATGACAGAGAAGAAGAGGAGGAGGCAGAGAAGGAAGATGGTCGGTCCACCAATCAGATACCTCCTGGAGTCAGAGGAGCAGTCACATGTTCTGCTAACAGCCAATCAGGACAGAGCGAGGGGACCAAAGAAAAGAGGAAGACCAAAAAAGGCTGACAGCAAGACTGGGGGCGGGGCTTCAGAGGTGACTGAGAGACAGACAGGTGATAGGGACACGGAGAGACAGACAGGTGATAGGGACACAGAGAGACAGACAGGTGACATGGACACGGAGAGACAGATAGGTGACATGGACACGGAGAGACAGACAGGTGACAGGGACACAGAGAGACAGACAGGTGACAGGGACACGGCTCCTGATTGGTCCAAACGCAGCACGGAGGGGCGCAGAGGTGACCGGTGGTGGGTT
>NC_065516.1:36881896-36883585 GCF_006386435.1 Epinephelus moara | reverse complement strand
CACATAAACTAACCCTTCATCAGGAGAACACCACATAAACTAACCCGTCATCAGGAGAACACCACATAAACTAACCCTTCATCAGGAGAACACATAAACTAACCCGTCATCAGGAGAACACATAAACTAACCCGTCATCAGGAGAACACCACATAAACTAACCCGTCATTAGGAGAACACATAAACTAACCCGTCATCAGGAGAACACCACATAAACTAACCCGTCATCAGGAGAACACATAAACTAACCCGTCATCAGGAGAATACGACTGTACTGTATGGATATACAATAACTGAAAGTTAGTCCTGTTAACATGAATCCAACAGGCAGCGCCTCAAAGTCATCAATAGTTTGACTCATATTCTACTTTGTTATCTAGTTTTTAACTTGTTAATCCATTTGACATGACTCAGACACTGACTGAACCCACAGCAGTGAAGCTACAGAGCGCTGCACCAAGGAGTCCAAAGCCTGGAGGTCAGTTAGCATGTTAGCACCTCCTGTTCCCTTGTCTCAAAGTCGGGGGGTTTTCGGTCAGATGTCTGAAATCAGGTCTGTGGGTGACACAAGCTGTGGAGACTTCCACCGTGTGTTCTTCAGTAAGTACCCCACCGTCAGTTTACAAACTTGAAGTGTCGTTAAAAAGATGGCTGCTAATAAACGTCTAAATAAGACGACAGAACGTGTGGTGTAAAGTATTAAGATGGAAATAAGCGCAAAGTCTTGAAACAGCAGGAAATCACACCCACACACGGAAAGTTATGTATGATGTTTATCTGAGAAGGAGTCTAAGAATATTCGGTGAACTGATCAGCAGGGCCGTCACACTGTTCCCGTAACTGAGGTTGTATGTTGTGTCTTCAAATGTCCCGTAAGGCTGTAGATCGTCCCCGAGTCAAACGAGTCCTTCACTGAACCCGACTTTATGCCCTTGTTGTGGTGGTGACGTTAAGTCATGTATATATATGATATAGTGTTTGTATTTTTTGTATATTCGGTATATTCCACTGCTTGCCTCAGTTGAGTACTTATGTCAATTCTAGTACGCTGAGAGCAAGTCTGCTGGAGTCAGCTTCCTTGTATGTGCAGACGTACTTGGTGAATAAAGCTGATTCTGATGTGACCGTGCTGTAGTTTGTTTGTAGCCTAAACCAGGACGAGGCTGACCTCAGAGTCGACCTATAGTAAAACGTCACCTCTGCAGCACTCCTCTGTGGCCTCTACTGGGGTACGGCAACACCACTTGGACAAACCACACCCAGCACCGCAGTAGCTACACTGCAACACTAAAACCAGTAATGATAATGCTGACTGACCACCTTCTTCATCAGACGTTATTTGGTAGAATTAAGGTTGTGACATCCGGGGACCAAAATTCCAAAACTTGTCATAGAATAACTACATTTAGTCGTAAGGTATGGAGAACAAAACCCAACATCTGTTAAACGTCATAGTGTCCACACGTCCTAAATATCGTCAACCCAATTTTCATTTATAACCAAAATTTAACATCTATCTGCGTCACAGTCCATCGTCTGACGTCACTTCACCCACAGGAACGACACTCCGCCAAGTGAGGATTAGAATATATGACCTTCACGTAATCCGCTCCAAATTAATCTATATTTTTAAAGTCATTACTAAAAGTGTGTGTCATATAAAAACTAAAGTGATGGTCAAAGTTGTCA
>NC_065516.1:36880735-36881763 GCF_006386435.1 Epinephelus moara | reverse complement strand
CCCCCCACAGTCTCCCTCAGTCCTCCTGAGTCCCCCACAGTCCCTCAAAATCCCCCTGAGTCCCCCACAGTTTGTCACAGTCCTCCTCAGTCCCTCACAGTCCTTATTAATCCCTCACAGTCCCCCTCCGTCCTCACCGTGGACTCTGCTGCCCCTCTCAGCTCGAGGTCTGGTCTTCTTCAGGTTGTAGCCCTTCCTGATCTCAGCCAGCAGGTTGTCGATGATGCAGCCTTCGTCCTGGTTGGACACGTCCTTCCTGACTGGAGGACAGACACAGACACAGAGACAGAGAAACTTTAAACTGCAGAAACATGTTTTGTTCAAATATTTAGTCGTCTCAAATGACAGACTTTGACTCACTGATCTTGTTTGTGTCTCCTTTTTGTTTCCTGTCCTCCTCCTGCTGCTTCCTCCTCTTCTCCTGCTGCCTGCGAGTCTCGTTCTCCTGACAGGAAGTCATCAGTAACAACAGGAAGTGAGCAGATTCATCAGAAATCATACAGCTGTTACCATAGACATGTATACATAGACGCCGCATTGACTGCCGCTGCCTGTCAGAGCCGACGTCCTCGCCAGCCGCCATCTTGGATGGGTCTCGCTTCGCCTCCACAGTGCATTCACTTCTATTGAGGAAGGAGCTGTATGCACAAGTAAAATAGAATAACTCACTGAATTTTCAACTGATTTTCACGAGGTTTGGTTTGTTACAAACGGCACACATGTAGTTATGATACAGGATGCTTTCGTACATTAAAAATACGGGATTTCATGCTTTAATACTTTCTGCAGATAGCAACAGCATGTTATTTAGGTCACAACACAGTTATTTTATTCACCTCATATACATTATATATATATATATATATACACAGTATATATACACTGTATAAACATGCTGTATAAACACAATATACACAATACAAAACACAGTATATATATACTGTGTGTGGGATAAATATATATATATATATATATATATATATAATGTATATGAGGTGAATAAAATAACTGTGTTGTGACCTAAATAA
>NC_065516.1:36880200-36880640 GCF_006386435.1 Epinephelus moara | reverse complement strand
TTTTTTCAAATTATCTTGACCACAGTCCTATTTTCATAGTTATAATACCAATACCAAAATTAATTTCAGTGTTCATGTAAATACTGAAAATGTTTTTTACTACTTTTGAGGGATCACAGCAGTCAGTGTAATAAGAATAAGAAGAACTTTATTAATCCCCGAAAAGAAAATTTCAAAGAAGTCTGTAAGATCATCTATTTAACAAAGAATTATTAAGTCTGATGGCTGTAGGTATAAAAGAGTGTGTGTGTGAGAAATAAACTCAATCAACAATCAAGCTTTTTCTTTATTAAAATATATTAATGAATTTATTAATATGCTATATTATGTTTTGTATTGTGTATATTGTGTTTATACAGTATATATATATATGTGTGTGTATATATCTATATCTATATCTATATCTATATATATATGTATAGATATATATATATATATAT
>NC_065516.1:36875643-36879577 GCF_006386435.1 Epinephelus moara | reverse complement strand
GTCCAAATACTTATGAGCCCTTAAAGTTGGGGGACTGTGTGAAGAAATGGTTGTAATTCCTACACGGTTCATACTACATTTTTGAAAAAAGCCTTAAATGAAAGCTGAGAGTCTGCACTTTAAGCAGGTATTCATTGTTTCATTTAAAACCCATTGTGGTGGTGTACAGAGCCAAAATGACGACAACTGTATCATTGTCCAAGTAATTATGGACCTGACTGTATGTCTATGTGCGAGCCGCAGCTTCAGCTGCTCAGGTAGAGAGGCTGTGTAGCCCGGTGTGTTTTTTCGCTGATTCGGTTCTGCAGGTTCTCTGCTGGTACACTGGAGACAGGGATCAAGCAGTTTGTCTCACTCGGGATAGATTGTGCTTTTTTGGTTCAGAGTTTATGATTGACGTGCGATTTATTCGCGTTTAGAGGGAATAAATTTCCGTTATAACGGAAACGTGGGCACAGTTATCTATATAAAATACACAGACTAACTAACTAACTAACTGATTGACTAATGTAAACAACTGAAAATTGAAAAAAATTGTCTTGCACCATTAGCTCCGGTAAGGGAAAGCATGAGGGAAAACGGCTGACCGGAAGTCACGCACAAAAAAACGGAAGTTGATCACTATTTACTTCCATGTTTGAAAAATAAGGTGGATAGTTGTAGTTTACTGATGTATGAACAGAGGTTACATAAAACCAGAGTGACCGTCCTCTACTGACCAATCAGACTGCAGGGTTTCTAGCTCCACCTTTTAGTACCAGATCTGTGTGCTAGGTACCCCAACAGAGGGGGGACCAAACATGGGGACGCTAAGGAACGTTTCTGTTGGTACCATCCACAACTTTCACTGTGGAGACAGAAAAAAGTGAACTGAACTGAATTGAACTGCTGGGTGGAAACGGGGCTTTTGTCCTTTGTGGCGACAGTTATCAGAGGTGCTGCTGAACATAATGAAGATCAGTGGAAATAATGACAGATTCAACAGGAATATTTCTGGATGTTGTTCCTGCAGAAAATGTACAGCAGCTTCTCAGAGAAGTTTTTAGACTCTCAAACTACCGAGAAGCAGGAAGTTCATTATTATTATTATTATTATTGTCTATTATTTTTATCATCATCGTAATGATAATAATAATAATAATGATGATGATGTTAGTGATAATTTATTATTAACACTCATTATTATCATTATCACATAGTAAGCAGAGACCTTGGGGTGACTCCAGTAGGTGGTAGTAATGTAATCTTTTAGATGCCACCGTTAAAACCAGAGAAGAAGAAGAAGAAGAGGAAAAAGCAACAGACTGCGTATATTACGGTAACTTCCGGTCACTCTCTCCGTCTATTACGGTAAACCAGCAGAACCCGGAAGTGAGCTCACGCTGAAGCAGCGGTTTGTTTTGAAGATGGAGCTCGTGGACAGAAATGAGTGAGAGTGGCGCTCAGGTGAGAGTGAACACGTTACTTTACACTCACGTGCTTCACCCGCAGCCGGGTGCGCACTGATGACAGCGTTAATACACTCACTGTATCACCGAGAGACAGCGTTCATCCGCTCATCTGGAGGAGGGGGGGGGGTGTTTACTGACCGACGTCCTGACGTCACCACACTTACTCACAGACACATGCACAGCGCGTGAACATGAGTAGATGTCATCGACTGCTCGATTTAAACCAGCCGACAGCAACATGTGACGTCAGTTGATGACACAGAGCTGCGGATAGTTTCCCGCCAGTTTCCAGCAGCCTTCCGTCCGTACAGGAAGTCACAGAAACCCTCACTTCCTGTTAGAGCTGATGATGATTTATTGAAACATGATCAGACTCATGTATCAGTGTGCAGGTGTGTTATTGATTATAGATCAGTTTATTTTCATGGCAGTGACGTGTTGATGACACGTGTTGACACTGCAGCTCAGAACAACATGAGACAGGTGTGATGAGAGGTGGATCAATAATTCACTGATAATCAGCTCCTTCGGCTCAGACAGACGTCAGACATTAATGACTTCATCACTCTGTGTTGCGGCACAAACGTGTTTGTGTTTGTGTCACATGTTCATCATCAGCACAGAGTATTATTGTGACATCAGCTCAGGGACGCCTGCACGCCATGCGGGACTTGGCCGGCGTGTTTTCAATGTTTCTACATTTTCCCTGTTTTAAGGTCACAGATTGTCGTCTCCATCCCTCGCCACTGACATGTGACTGTCTCACAGACGCTCTCTGTACCGCCATCATTCATGGTTCTGATGATGTCATTCATCATTAACAGCCCCGCCTCTTTCACATGAACGCACTTGTTGACTCCAGAGTTGACTGAGCTGGTTGATGTGTCAGAGCAGGGCTCAGGTGAGAGCCAGGTGTTTCCCATCATGCTCTGGGTCGGCGGAGAGCAGCTGCAGCGCCTGGCTCTAAAAACTGCGGCCGCCTCACTCTCGCGAGATTATCGCTGTCCACTTTTCTGTGACATCAGAGCGAGTCGGGATGAAGTCAGACACAAAACTAACCGGCATGGATCGTGCGGCGATTGCTGGTGATGTAATCCGAGCAGACCTGGCTCATCGCGCGCGCGCGTGTGTGTGAGAAACAAGAACAGCTGATCAGAGTTTGGTCACTGAGTTCAAGGCTCCATGTTGTGTCTGTGAACCCTGGTCAGTGATGTCACAGTGTTTAAAGCGTGGAGCTGCTCCGTGGACACTGACAGGTGAGACGTGGTGGACGACACGTAGAGCAGTCAGGAGAGCACTTCCTGTCTGGCAGCTGAGACCACTACAACAGAGTCGACCCTTTCAGGCGCCGAAAACATGCCGCATTTTTTACACCCTCGAAGTCATTAACGCCAACGTAGACGTGCAGCAGACGCACTCAGACGTCAGAGCAACGCCGTAGCAGCGTGCACAACGCCTGTTTTTCAGGCTGTAACGGCTGCGTCCTGAGTTCAACCTCTGGACATCAGCAGCAGCAGCATGTCATGTGATGAGGAACAACCAATCACAGCCCTCTCAGTAAACATCAGTCTGTAAATATGGAGGAGAGGTTGATCATGTTCGAGCAGAGCTGTCAGACGTCTGTCCCACAGACAATCAGCTCCTCACTCAGTAAACAGGCTATGACACGGTGCTTGTTGAGGCAGACGCAACCTGCCACAGCGCTCCTGAACGCTGGCACAGAAGACGCACACGACCAGCACTGCACACCCGACCTCCAGTTTTCCACGCGGTTAAAGACGCAGCATGTGTACAGCCCTTAAATCCACCTTAAGCAACCATAGCAACAATACTGATGTTAATGGCTAAGCTAACCAACTCACTGTATGAGTCAGAACATGTGTTTATGTCTCTGTGCTGACAACAGCTGCGGCCGGACGCATTATGTTGTCCGTCCAACCATCCCATTCTTGTGAACGTGATATGACAGCAATGCCTGCAGAGAATTACTTAAAATTTGGCACAAACTTCCAACATCTGTCTTTATCTTTGACGCCAGTCACATCAGAGGATGGAAACTTCATTTAAAGAGAATCTGATCATTTCACTATAATGTTGACAACACATCTAAATATTTTACTGCAGAATATGACTGACATTAGATTCATGATTCTGTACAGATGAGAGTTTCCACGGTAACAGACAGCCCACAATGATGACAGAGAAGAAGAGGAGGAGGCAGAGAAGGAAGATGGTCGGTCCACCAATCAGATACCTCCTGGAGTCAGAGGAGCAGTCACATGTTCTGCTAACAGCCAATCAGGACAGAGCGAGGGGACCAAAGAAAAGAGGAAGACCAAAAAAGGCTGACAGCAAGACTGGGGGCGGGGCTTCAGAGGTGACTGAGAGACAGACAGGTGATAGGGACACGGAGAGACAGACAGGTGATAGGGACACAGAGAGACAGACAGGTGACATGGACACGGAGAGACAGATAGGTGACA
>NC_065516.1:36868857-36875498 GCF_006386435.1 Epinephelus moara | reverse complement strand
CAGTCTATGTGCTGGGGCAGTGTACGTGCTAGAGCAGTGCATAAACAGTAGATGGTGCAGTCTACGTGCTGGGGCAGTGTACGTGCTAGAGCAGTGTATAAACAGTAGATGGTACAGTCTATGTGCTGGGGCAGTGTACGTGCTGGGGCAGTGCATAAACAGTAGATGGTGCAGTCTACGTGCTGGGGCAGTGCATAAACAGTAGATGGTACAGTCTACGTGCTGGGGCAGTGTATAAACAGTAGATGGTGCAGTCTATGTGCTGGGGCAGTGTACGTGCTAGAGCAGTGTATAAACAGTAGATGGTACAGTCTATGTGCTGGGGCAGTGTACGTGCTAGAGCAGTGCATAAACAGTAGATGGTGCAGTCTATGTGCTGGGGCAGTGTATAAACATCACAGTGATCAGCTTTTTGTCTCTACAGCTGTTTGCTCGTCTAGAGGCTCGTCGCTCTCTGAAGGACATCGAACCTCGACTGTTTCCTGAAGATGGAGGACCCGACCATGGTGACTGATTTTGCTCACTTCCTGTTAGCACACGTCACATGACATCAGTGAACCAAAACACAAAAAATACTCACCAGGAGCCATATGATCAATAATTATTGATCACACGAGGGTTTGACTGATCAGCTTATATGTTTAACAGGTGAGGTGGTGGAGCTGTACGGGACGGAGGGAACAGGTGAGTTCACTTCACAGGAAACACTTCTGCCTGTAACCTGGTTTGAACTTCCTGTAAACTGTGTGCGTGTGTGCACGTGTGTGTGTCTCAGGGAAGACAGAGCTGCTTTACCACCTGCTGTGTCGCTGTGTGCTGCCTGTGGCGATCGGCGGTCTGGAGGTGGATGTTGTGTTCCTGGACACCGACTACAGTCTGGACATGTTACGACTGGTGGGCATCCTGGAGAGCAGACTGAACGCAGGTGTGCACACACACAGACACACACACACACACATACACACATACACACACACACACACACACACACACATACACACATACCAAAGAAGAAGAGTGACCTGCATTATTAAAACACTCTTCTATTTGAAGACATTTCAAACATAATATAATGTCTCTGTCTCCAGGTCGTTCCTCCAGCTCACCCTCGGCCGCTTCAGATGAGGCGGCATTGCGTTTGTGTCTTTCTCGCCTCCTGGTCATCCATTGCTCCTCCTCCTCACAGCTCCTCCTCACCCTCCACTTCCTTGAGACCTCTTTGTCGTCGCGGCCCGGCCTGGCACTCCTCATCATCGACAGCATCTCTGCTTTCTATTGGCTGGACCGCTGCGAGGGCGGGGCCAGCCTCGCCAAACAGGAAGAGAAGCTCAGCAAGTGTGCAGAGCTGCTGGGTCGACTGCTCAGGTAGCTATACGTCAGTAAGTGGGTACCAGTGGTCACTGAGGAGGTTCTAGAGATTCTTTAGTGGGTACCAGTGGTCACTGAGGAGGTTCTAGAGATTCTTTAGTGGGTACTAGTGGTCACTGAGGAGGTTCTAGAGATTCTTTAGTGGGTACCAGTGGTCACTGAGGAGGTTCTAGAGATTCTTTAGTAGAGATTCTTTAGTGGGTACCAGTGGTCACTGAGGAGGTTCTAGAGATTCTTTAGTGGGTACTAGTGGTCACTGAGGAGGTTCTAGAGATTCTCCAGCTGTCCTGGAGGAACATGATGGAACAGCTCCTCACTAACACTGCATGCTGTCAGTAGCTCTGTGAGTTGAATCAGTCTTCTTTGTGGCTCCTCTCAGGGATTACAGAATCACTGTCTTCGCCACCTGCCACGCCATCAGGAGGAGCTGCAGCGGACCGTCCTCCTCCGACTCCGACCGGCCGTACCTCTGTCGCCCCTGGCAACAGCTGGTGACCCACCGGCTGCTGTGCTCCAGGCAGGAGGCTGCAAGTAACATGGCCGCTGCAGCAGGAGGCAGCAGGGAGCAGAAGAGGCAGCAGGTCTTTACCGTTCACTGCACCTCCTCCTCCTCTTCCTCCCCCAGGATGAAGGCTTACAGGAGCAGTTCCTTCTACGTGACAGACGGAGGAGTGGAGTTCATCTGTCCCTGACTGAGCTGCTGATCACAGGACAGGAAAGATCAGCTCATTTAGTGCAGCTGAAACCGTCCGTCCTTGGTTCTGTTTGTTCTTTAGGTTGATGTATAAATATTTTAATCAGCGTTCAATAAAAGTTGGGATCCAGGAGGTTCTACTGTTCTGGTTTTATTGAGGAACTGCTGCTGGCCTGATCAGTGGATCAGTATGTAGCAGCACAGAATCGACTGCATCTGGGATCCTTGATGATCCGTTTACTGATGGAACCTCTGCTCATGAATCAGGAGGACACGTCAGTAAAGTTGTTGTGGTGGAACACCTTATTGAGGAGGTTCTCGTGGTCAGTTAGGTGGTTCTTGTCATCACTGAGGAGGTTCTACAGACCCTGTCGGTGGTCCTAGCGGTCACCGGGGAGGTTCCAGTGGATCCTCAGAGGTTCTTGTGGTCACTGAAAACTGTGGAGTTCCTTTAGGTGAGGTTCTTGAGGTTCTACGGGTGGTATTTGTAATCGACGTTGCTCTCATGGTCATAAAGTTGTAGAGGTTCTATAGGTGGTTGGTGGCTCTCGTGGTCATTTCTAGAGTTCCTCTAGGTTGATGTGGTCACTGAGGAGGGAGAAGATAAAAATAAAAACTCTACAGTATGTATGTTGTGTTTTGCTGCCAGTCACCATCGGTTCATTATTAACAGGATCTAAAGCAGGTTCTACTAGTCCCCTTCAGGAGGTCCCTTTAGTCTCCTCTGATTAATGGGGTGACCCTTTGGAGGGGCCCGACCCCCTGGTCTAGAACCACTCCAGTAAAGTCTGTATATTGTAACCTAATGAACAGGACTGGTGTTATATTGTAAAATAAATATGAATAAATAAATACAGATCATTATGTCATGTTTCATGGCTGTGTGTTTGGGGCACGTGCAGCAGCAGTCCGGCTCCTCGCGCTCCAGTCCGGGACTTCAGGTCTGATGACAGAGACCGCTTCACCAGAGCAGCCCTCCAACAGATCCCTCCGCGGGGTCAGACACACTTTTTACACTCACACAAACACACTGACTCAATCCGCCATTGACACACACACACCTGCGCGTTTTAAAGTCTCACTCCCGGTGCACGTCGCCTTTATCCGGGCGCGAGAGATAAACCCTGCCCGGTAAACGTTCCTGCTCCGGTACAGGAGTTAATGTTTTCTGGGACCTACTTCTTCTCCTGCTGTCGCTGACAGGCGGTGCTTCGGTCGCTCCCAAACATGGCCTCCATGACGGAGCGACCGCTTCAACTTTAATTTTTCGCCTATTTTTCAGAGCAAAACCGTGTTTTTTTCCTTCCACGAGCACCGGGAATGTTTCTTGGGAACGTATCATCATGGCAGACGTGTGAAACAGATGTTATCTGTCGGAGAAGTTCGCTGTTGGCTGTAAACTGATCGCTCGAAGTTGGCTGGAAAGCTGGAGAGGAAAAAGAGAATTGCATCAAATCAGTAAGGACGCTTTTTCCACCTCTCTCTCGACACCTGTGCAGGTTTTCTGCTCGGTTTTTTTGCGTCAACATGACGCCAGCCGTTAACATTCAAAGCGGGGCGGTGAAGAAGCGCGCGGTGGAGCCGGGATGCACTCGTTTCTGTTGCGCGCTAACAGTTAGCCTGCTAGCTAATGCTAATGCTAACAGAGAAGTGATCAGTCAACTGGGCGGTGCGAGGAAGCTAACTGCTAACGGCTAACTGCTCTGTGTGTACGATTCAGCATCTTTTACAGAAAGAACAGTAAATGTATCATGACGTGGTGACAGCAGCCCTCTGACCCCGCTGTCTGTGTGCACGCCAAACTGTTTGTACGCATGCTCCAATTAATTAGTTACAGGATATTAATAATACCACTAATTAGTGCAGGGCTCGTTGTAACTCCTCTGACAGATGCTTTATTATCTTCACACTTTATGATTCTGTGTTATGGCTCACACTCTGTGCTGTTTGCTCCAGCTGATTACAGACTAATCAGTTATCTATTTATGTATCGATCTACCGTGTCAGTTGTCATAAGCTCCTCTGGGAGACATGTGCAGTAATGGAGGAAGTACTAATACCAGCGGTGAGGGGCGAAGCATCACGATATTTTGCTTGGCAATATTGTATCAATACATGGATGGAGACCGATTTTTTATTTTATAAATGATTAACATTACAAATACAAATGAAAGTTTTGGTATCCAACTGAGTGTAAGAACAGACAAATACTGTGCATCATGCTACACCTGTTTACACACTGTATAAACTAGTGTTACTGTCAGCAATATAAAATATGTTTAATGCTTAATTTATTTTATCAGATGAGAAGATGACAAAGTTTTCTTTGAGGGAAACATTTGAAAAAATGTAATAGATTTTAATGTAAGTTATTGCAATACTCAGCATTGTCTTTTTAAGAATCACAATAATAATCGTATCATGATAATAAGGTCATGTGGGGCCTCTGATTCCCACCCTGTGTGGAAATAATGTGATTCAGTAAAAGTCTTGAATTATAAATGAACCTTTTAATGATAGTGTGTAAGTATAAGACACATTTTTGAGAATTGGGACAAAATCTTTCTTTTTAATATTTACTTTTTACAAAAACAATCAAACTCTTGACTGTTGAACTTTGTAATGGGCCAGCCTCCCACTGATTACATCTGGTCTCAAATAGGATTTTTTTTTCAGCTGGAGACTTAAATTATGTCGTCGCCGTCAGGCACTTCAAATAAAATACGAAGGAAATGTTTCATGATTTTTTGTTTTGTTTTTGGTATTGAATACAAGATTATTCATTGATCAACTGTTTAACATAGTTTTATTCACGTAATAATACTATATAATGTTGCTCACTCAGTTTCTAATGATAATATAATCTGTAGGGCTGTTAAATATACATAACTTAAATGGCCATTCATGGCTGAGTTTCAGTCGTTAATCTCGATTAATCACATTTGTAATCCCATGTTTAAAATTCCAATATTTTGCATTTGGTGACAGTTTGAAGTCCATATTAACGAGGTGAAATAATGCTGACCAGAGTGTTTTGATTGGGAATCAAATGAAATCAAAGAAATTGACTTTATGATCTCGACCTTTAGATTTTTGTCTTTCACACCAGAGCTGCTCTGCTACAGCAGTGAGGTCTGAAAGCATGAACCACTTCACAGAGCTGATTCTGTCAGATACACTGTTTGTGTGTGTGTGTGTGTGTGTTTGTTTGTTTGTTTGTTTGTTTGTTTGTTTGTTTGTTTGTTTGTTGGAAAGGATCAAACTGTTCCAGTAGAGAAAGTGCAGTTACTCTGATATAATTCTGACGACTCACTGACGTCCAATGATCCGGTTCATGTGACGGCATCGTCACTTTTCAGGAGTTCCAGTTTAGTGTCTGTCTCTGATTCGTACAGGTCCTGTAAGTGTCAAACTATTGTCTCCCCAACAGTAAGACATATGACTGGTCACAACATGTCCACCTGAGGACGTCCCTTAAACGGGATTTATACTCGTGTTGGATCAACACCTTACCTACGGCATAGGCTTTGCGTTGACGCAGAACCTACACTGTCACCTACAGCGTAGCCTAACGTGCACTTGGTTAATTGTAACTCCATGTCACAGTGACGCAGACCTCCTGTCTGTCTCTGTAAGCTGAAACCATTTCCCTCAGTGGAAACAAAGCTTTGATTTACTTTAATTTCACAGATAAGAAACAAGAAATTGTGAAGACAATAAAGCCTCCACACACTGTGTGTGATTTATCTTGGCTGAAATATGAGCAGAGGAAATCTCTGCTAGCTGCTAAGCTAATTTATACAATGTAAAACGCCATAGGCTTGTGCTAATAACGTTAGCATGTTGTATTTGTGGGGAAAATGTGTCCAGATAAAGACAAGTGTTTGTCTGTGAAATCTGCGAGTTATAGTGAAGCTGATTTGTGTACTTGTGTTTAAAATGGTCTCTATTAACCCATGTTTACTGTGTGTTTACTGTGTGTTTAATGTGTGTGACAAGCGCTCCTCCTCACTTGAAGTCGCTGTTGTTAACTTTTAACCTGCAAAGGTGGCAGTGCTGCAAAATTGTAGGAATTTATGAAAGCCCTTGTGAACATTTCAATAGTTACACATTAAAACAATATTTATTTGCAATTACTCTATTGAACGACCTCGAAGCATGAGCAAACGGGCTGTGTCACTTCGGATCAAAGAGATGCGCCCTGTCACTGTCAGCGCAGGGCTGACAGGTCACCCTCCGCTGAGAAGAGAGGAGAGGAGATGGATTGTAGGTCTGTTTGTAAACGGGGCTTCTCTGACAGTCATGTATTTCCCCAAAAAACATCTCTTAATGCACGGTAGAGCGCCGTTATTATTTATTTATTTATTTATTTTTCAAAATCGCCTTGATATCCAGCAAATCGCCTGGCAACCCTCCAATTGCCAATATACGCTTTGATCACTGATCGTCCCAGGCCTAGTGTGTGTTTAATGTGTGTTTAGTGTGTGTTTAGTGTGTGTTTGTTTAGTGTGTGTTTAATGTGTGTTTGTTTAGTGTGTGTTTAATGTGTGTTTGTTTAGTGTGTGTTTAATGAGTGTTT
>NC_065516.1:36864614-36866934 GCF_006386435.1 Epinephelus moara | reverse complement strand
GTGCCAACATCCAGGTTTGCCAACGTTTCATCAGCCGAACTGGATGAAGTTACACAGCTGCAGATCAATGTAAATACAAAGTAGCTTGTGAGTTCCTGGCGTGTGTGCTGCGTTGCCTGGCAACAGACCAGGGGAACTGTTTTTTTTTTTTCGCGGAGCTACATAACATACTTAAATAATTTATTTCATCACCTTTTGTTAACATTTCCTTACTCAGCATTGCTGTTTAAGCTGTTGTTGAACTGTTGTATAAAAGCAATATCATATGAGAGCGAGTGATGTTGTACTGTATATCGTCTCGTCTCGTTTTGGTCGAAAATGAAGACATTTTAGCAGAGGTTTTATTTTGTAAACCACATTTAGTCTCGTTTTTATTCATCAACAATATTGCATTATATATTTAATTATAGTTATCGTCACACGACCACCATTTACGTTGCGACTCGTCTCGTTTTCGTCACGTGATAAAGGTTCGTTAATGACGATATTTAGTCATACTTTTCGTTGACGAAAGCAACACTAGCTGCTAGCTCCTAGTGCTAGCTCCTCGCTGCACAAATAAGAGACTTGGGATGGCCTAGAAGATGGCGGACCTCGAACGACTTCCGGTTCAAGCAAGGAGCTAGCAGTAGCACTATAAAAATAAGAGACTTGGGACGGACCCATAGAGCTGACACACAAGTATAACTCCGCCGTTAGACCTGAGTCTTCCACCATGTTGACTGGTCTGCAATCAGTGGTTCTGTAGTCAACTTGTTTGATTTGGTTTCATCCACAGGTCTGTGGTGATTGTCTCACTCCTTGAAAGTGCTTTGTCATCTGTGTTTAATATCATTTTCTCAACATGGCAGCCTACACAACAGAACAGGCAACATGCTGTCTCCCTCAGACCAGAACATTATACTCCAGTGAGACACACTGGAGAGGGTACGAGATCCGCTGCGTGGTTATAGTCTGTCGTTCAGAAGCTAACAGCAGCTAACGTTAGCACAAAGCTCACACCCACAGCAGTGAGCAGTAACTGGTAGCTGATTCATCCAGACGGACTGAGAGGTTCATTAGTGGCGTCTGTTTAGTTTGTGTTTATATGACTGTGTCATTAACATACATGTTTATTCATGTATTAATTAGACTGACAGAGCTCAGAGAGCTGGTGGGACACAGCAGACTCAGCGCTCACACACAGTGGACAGAGAAACGACACTGATACTATGAGCTCTGATGTCAGTAGTGTCTCTGTCGACTGAATCACTGTTTATTTACAATAACTTCTGGGTAGAAAATCCTCACGTCATGTACTTTAAAATCAAACAGCGCTGAGCAGATGTTGCCTCAGTTAGTTTTCACCCACCAAAAAAAGGCCCACCTAAAAAGTCATTATCAGTTTAGAATAATTAGAGTATTTTCACAGCGTTATCCTGCTGTCAGACAGACTCTTCTGTCAGGGAATTGAAGGCTGTTATATCAAAGCGACCAGACTTCACCGACAAAACGGTCATTTTACTGAGCCAAGTTACGCTGAGTTGCTGATGTGTAAGGTAAAGTTGAACAATAATCAAATGTAGCTACACTTACACTGATATTTATGGGTTTTTTTTAGGTGGCCAAAATTCATTTTTGCTGCGGCTGTTGACAGCAGTACATCGTTCAGCTTCTGTGCCCGTAGATTTGGTTTATCAAAGATGATAGCGAAGCAACAAAGTACGAAAAATAATAACAGCAGAAACATCAGAAAGGACGCACCACCGTGTTTAACCATAGTTCTTTGAATGTTACAGTTACGGCTGGAAAAAAACAACAGAAATAAAGAAACTTGCCTATTTTAAATATCTAACAACCGTGATTACTTGCCAGTTTCCTACCCAGAAGTGATTGTTGTTGCCCCCCAGTTTGCCCCCCGCCTTGAAGAGGCAGTGTAACGAGCTTTAGTTACATCTGTAACTCCAAATGTGTCGTGTTTCCCGTCTTGATTGGCGCTGACTGACGGCATATTTGGCACACCTACCCTTCTTTGCTTTGACTGCTTGTAATTGACGTGGTGTTCGTCTTTTGTCAACAGTCGCTCAGCTCTGAAGGGTGACACAGTTTACTTTCAGCATAACAAGCTCTGGGCCTGTAAAACAAACCTCGTGACCGTGGGCAGAGCAAGGCAGCCAATCAGAACAGAGAGAGGCAGCACACTGACGGTTGTTGTTGCGTGTCTTTCTGATGGCCGTTAGATCAATCAATCAATCAATCAATCAATTTTATTTATAAAGCCCAATATCACAAATCACAATTTGCCTCCAGGGCTTTTACAGCATACGACATCCCTCTGTCC